>NC_056731.1:247808280-247893280 GCF_019279795.1 Protopterus annectens
ATATTTTTAATATATATATATATATATATATATACACATACACACACACACACACACACACATACACACACATATATATATATATATATATATATATATATATATATATACTTACACGTTTTATATATATATATATATATATATATATATATATATATATATATCTTCGATGGCCACAAAGAAGGATCTTGCTGAGCAAAGTTCCTCTGTCCATCCCCCTAACAGAGAGTCTAGTGTGCTGAAGAGATTTGTGAAGCTTATGTGCTTAAGCGACTTTTGCCTTTAGTTCGCTGAACTGTCTGGCACACTTTATGAGACTAGAAAGGAATTTGATAAAGAAACTCCCGAAATCTTTTCTTGGGACCAATACTGCCATGGCTCAGACTTCTGTGGCCTCTGAGTTGGCTACTCTACAGTCTATTTCTAATTCACCTATCTTGCACACAGTTGAAGGTGCCTCAAGGGTGGCAGGTTCAGGTATTTTCATTAGTTTGCATGTCTGGATGCACTTGTGTGATTTTGCAAATCCCTTCAAGTCTTCGTTCATTAATGCAACCTTTGATGGCAGTTTGTATTTTGCCCTAAAGACACACACTGCAGGTCTGATAAAGATGGAAATACCCTGTCTGCAGTGGGCATATGTTTTTCGACTCCTCCATGATCCTTCTGTAGGAATCATTGAGGATGTCAAAAAATGTGGTTCAAGAAATCCCAGTGTCCTTTCCAAGGTCCATGTGGAGAAAGTTCCTCCAGGGATAGAGGAGGAAACTCAAATGGTCGATGACGCCTATGAGACAGAGGAGGCCTGCAAAACCAGGGGTCCAGAGATTCCTTCTCCAGTAGACCCACCCTGCACCCCTGAAAGGAGGGTCAATTGTCCATCTCTGGAGGCAGTCAGGAGTCATTTATTTCTGTACCAGAGACCCTGGCTAGATACAGCAAAAGATACATGGGTGCAGAGGATTATTTCCAGAGGGTATATAATTCCCTTTCCCTACCACCTCCACCTGTGTGCATCATTCCCTATGTTTCACCCTTTCAGAGGAAAGCAGCAGCATTAGAAATACAAAACCTGTTCCTTCCTTTTGTGTCATCTCCTTTACCCACCTTGAATTCTGTATCTGATTCTAGACCGCCTGTCTGTTATGACGGGCATGATTCATCTGGATATCTCAAACCTCAAGCTAACAGCATGGTTTCTCCAGTTCCATTAATAACCAGACAACTGATGCTCTTCTCCCCTGCCTGTCATCGACTTTTATCTTCCGATAAGCCTTCTACAAGAAAACTTTGCAGAAGTAAATGGAAAAGGTTTGTTTTTTGGTCACATCAGAAATGCATTGACCCCTTCTCATCTCCCATACAAAGTGTTCTTGAGTTTTTGGCAACGATTTTTAATGTGGGAGCTAGCTCCTCAACAATTAGAGTTCAATTAGCAGTAATTTCCAGTTTTCATATTGGGTTTGACAGTTCTTCTTTGGCTTCATCTAAGCTTTGTAAGGCTTTTTTTGAGTAGCACCGTCCTCCTTATAAATATCCTACCCCACCATGAGATTTAAATCTGTACTGCAGGCTTTAATTCATTCCCCCCTTTGACTTGGGAAACTATGTTTCTAGTAGCCATTATCTCTGCTAGAAGAACTTCAGAACTTCAAGCATTGTCCTTTAAACCTCCCTACTTGTTTTTTCTTAAGGATAGAGTATCATTATGTACAAAGCCTTCTTTATTCCTAAGGTGGTGTCAGAATCCAATATTAACCAGTTAATTAATCTGCTAGTTTTATTTCTTAAATTTATGAACAAAGGTGAATGTTTGTTGCATTTATTGGATATCCACATAGAGTTAAGTTTTTACCTAATAGAACAGAAGAAGTTTGGAAGACAGATCAATTATTTGTTTCCTTTGCATATTCTTAATTGGGCAAATCATTTGCAAAGGTAGCTTTAGCCAAATGGTAATAGATTGCATATCATTTATCTACAACAAACTGGGCTATCCTTACCAAGGCCTTTAAGATCCAGTTCAACTAGGCCTATGACTACTTCTACAGTGTTCCTCTGTAGAGCTTCCATGGACGACATATGTGTGGCTGCAACTTGGGCTAATCCTCATACCATTATTACTCATTACAAACTAGATCTGGTCTCGAGGGGAAGAGCAGTCTTTGGCTCAACTGTGCTCAGGAATATCCTTCCTTAAAGTCCATCCAGGAATTAGTTTCTTCTATAGGAAAATATATATTAGTATGTTCTACTTTAGGTAAAACAGCCGACAAGATATGGGGTATGTTAGGGGTTGGTGCATTATGGATAAGAGATAAGCTTGAGAGGTTTTTGGTGGCCAAGAGCTAAAGTAACATCTGAGTCGGTTCCAAGTATCAGATCAGAACCAACAGTTGAGGAGGAATGAAAATAGACAACACAGATAGAACGTTGTAGTAAGTACATAACTTTTTTTGTTATGGATATTGATAGATACAAGAAGTGAAAATGTTTTCGTTCCCTTTAGTTTTACATACATATATATTTTTTTATCATCCAGAAAAGAAATTTTGAACACTAATTAATAATGAGTTGAAGAATTTTATTTGGGAATTTTCTTTTGAAAGGAAAGGGGAAGAGTTTAGTGGGATTTGATTTCCCCTGTGATGTCCCTCCTCTGGGTCAGTAATCAAGGAGTATCATTCCTCACCACTGACACCGGTGAGGAACATTCACTTAGAACAAAAATAGATACACACAGTATTTTCAGATGCAGCTCTCTGCATCAAGCACAATTTTCCGTAATAGTACACAGGGAGCACACTCCAATCCTGGTGCTGAACTTCCACTCTAGGCCTCAAATAAGACTCCACATTTCTTTCTGCAGTAATCATTGCTCTGTGTCCCTTCTCCAAGTAGCTCACACACACACACACACACGCACACGCACACACACACACACACACACACACACACACACACACACACACACACACACACACACACACACATACACACCTGGGAAGGGCTAGCACCAATTTACCCACTGTGCCACCTCCACCCAGACTATAAGGTAGATTCACTGCCACCAGCCAGCTACTTTAAGGCTCTTACCAGAGTACCAAATTTTCCTTAATAAAGTTAATAATTATACAAATGGTAGTGTTAACCATTTGGCAAGACTTTCAGTAGTGTGATGCCACAGTACCACTAAATAAATGCAAGTACTCTCAAAAGTTACAGTATTTTGTAACATACCAGCCACAATGAAGGGTTATATATTTAATAATAAAAAAAATGAGAGTACCGAGTATCTGTTTAAAATAAACACCACAGTTTCAATTCACAGGAAATATAAAAAAAATAACCCAGATGGAAAGACTCGGACAGATACAGAAAGCAATATGTTTAGCTATTCTCTCTATATTTTCCTAACTGACTGAAGAATTACTGTTCTCTACTTAAATTATTTACTAAAACAAGACAAGATGGAATGGGTGAGTGGTCTTGTCAGTTCCAAAACAGAGTGCTGAGTGAGTCTGTCACATTTCTCACTAGTATCTAAATACAATTTCAGTGCTGGCTACAAAATGACATCACATCTGGTCACCTGATTGTCTGTTTACCACACTACCCATTCACTACAAACTTGATCCAGGATCTGGCACAGATCTACAATTCACACTAGAGCTTTGCTAAGGTTTATTCCAGCATCTGGAGACTAAAACATTTCTAATACTTCCACCCATCTTGCTGAAACTAACAAGCCATTCTCTGACACCCCAGGGTAGAAATTGTCTACCACTGAGGACAATAAGAGCAGGATCCCAGCCCAGACATTACATCTCAGGCTGCATTCAGACCTGTGACATAAAATCTTTATGCCCTAAATGAAGTAATTTACTTTCAAGCTATTTTTCTTAAGGTTAACTGGGCTTGAGAGTAAGACCTTCCCTTCCAGCATCCTCTGTTAAAATAGATACACTTCGACAATTAACAGTATAGTCTGACATGCTTGTATTTTTCTTTTCTGTCCAGCAGGACCCACTGTTGATGCATTTTTAACACAAGCATCTGTACAAATCAGTTTGATATTCACATGACATAAAATTATTTACAAAACTCCAGTTAGTTATGCTGGCATATGTTACACATGCACTTCCCTACTCTCTCTAGCAAAGCTGCCACTACCTCACATTATCACATCTCTCACTCCTTTGAAGACTCAAGCAAGTTTTTCAAGTGACCATGGAGAAATGTTGCTTGAGAGAAATGAGCCTGTCGGGGAATACATTAACCCATACCCAGTCTTGAGGTCCCATTTGCAGTTGGCATTGGTGACCTCACTACGGTGCTGCCCCAGGTGGGTGCATCCAGGTTTTTTAGTGAACGTGTCCCCAAAATCCTGTAACACTGCTCGGATTTCTGGAACCTGGGTAGGGGATAGCCACTGGGACACTGCTACCACTTCTACTGAGGTGTCAGTCTGACCTTCACTGAGGAGATCATTCACCAGATCCCCCTCAGACTCCTCCTGACGCCCCCTGCAAATAGTCAACACAAGGGTCTCCCTGTCATGGTAAGGCTTCATCATGTTAACATGGTACAATTTGTGCTCCTGCCTAGTAGTTTTATGATATAGTTAACATCCCTGAGCTTTTTTACCACTTTGAAGTGTCCTTCCTTAGCTACCCGCAGCATATTGTTTCTGACAGGAATGAGCACCATAACGTGCTGTCCCACAGCATACTCTTGAGCTCAAGCATTTCTATCATACCAGACCTTTTTCTACTGTTGAGCTCCTGCCAGGTTTTCCTGGGCCAAGCCCATGTGCTCCCTAAGCCTTGTTCTGAGGTTTAGGTTATATGCCACAACAGAGTCCTTGTGGTATGCACACTCTCCCTCCCACTCATCACAAGTCATATCCAAGGGCCCCCTCACTCTATGCCCATACAGCAACTCAAAGGGTGAAAAACCTGTGAATTCCTGGGGTATTTCTCTGTATGCAAACAGCAGATGGGGCAAATATTTGACCTAGTCTCTCTTAAACTGGTCTTCAAATGCCCTTAGCATGGTCTTTAGCGTAGAGTTTACCCTCTCCACAAGGCAATTAGTCTGGGGGTTGTCTTTAGGTGCTTCACCCACAGTGTTCCCACAGACAAGCCAGCAGGTCTGACAAGAACTTTGCACCTCTGTCAGTCAGTATTTCTCTCGAGAAACCTACCCTGCTGAAAATATCTAATGAAGTATTTGCCGCCACCTCTGCCTCGATGGACGGACAGAGCTACTGCTTCAAGGTATCTAGTAGCATAATCTACTACCACTAGGATGTATTTCTTCCCGGTGGAACTTGGGATATTCAGAGGTCCCATAATATCCATCGCTGCCCTCTGAAATGCCTCCTGAATCACTGGCAAAGGCATCAAAGGAGCTTTGCCTTGCCAAATTTTTGGCACTGCTCACCATTTCTGCAGTGCCCTGTTACATCCCTTGCAATGCTAGGCTAATAAAAGTTCTGCATAATACATCCCTTGGTACACTTTATGCCCATATGACCTGCAAAAGGAATGTCATGGACTGTGGTTAGAAGTGCCAGATGGTAGGTTCTGGGCACTACCAATTGCTGTATTATTTCACCTTCTAGCCCTCTATCAAGGGTCCACTCTCTATACAGTAACCCTTTGTTCCAGTATACAGACTGCTGTTTTCCTTGAGAATCAGGTGCCTCCTTAGCTACCTCATTCAAGCCTTGTAATGTAGGGTCTGAGAGCTGAGCCTTTCTCAACTCTTTCTGACCCTTCCTGGCTCCCCCTTCCACAGGTAGTCTGGTATCTTCTGACAGCAGTGCCTCACTGTCAGCCTGGGTACTATCACTCACCTCTGCCCTTACATTCACTCTGTCCAAAGGAACATCACTACCTATCAGCAGCTGTAGCTCACCTTCAGGCTCACTGCTACAGGGTAGCTCCCCTCCCTGAAATAGCCACATCACCAGCCCCAGCTTGAGGTGTGAGGCCTGTTTGGATCTCCCTCAGGCTACAGACCCACATGCTTGTCTCCAAGCCTGACTGTGTGTAACTGCATGTACACAAGGTACTGCATTATCAGAATCATTCCCTATCAAGACATCTGCAGGGATATCCTCAAGCACACCTATTGTATGCTTCCTTTTCCACCCTCCCAGTCAAGGTGAACCCTAGTCAAAGGTATTTGGAAAGGGGTCCCTCCTAAAGCTGGACTGCCCAAGCAAGTACAGCTTCTGTTTAACCACTGCAGGCTTCACAATATTTGTGTCAGAGGCTGTCTCACTAACAGTGGCTTGTTTTTCACCCACTAAGATAGGATACAAACTCCAATGGTAGTTTGGTACCCAGTTGTCTCCATACAATTTACCACTGGCATACTAGTATTCCCATTTGCTGGTTCCTCCACCTGTTGTTCTCCATTTTGTTTCAGTGAACATCCGCATGCTACATGACCCCTCTGGTTACATTTAAAACATCTAAACTTTGATCATGGCCATGTACCTGAAATAGTGGCTTCCTCTGTTACTGGTGGACTCTGTTGGGGTGATTTGGGCCACCCACCATAGTTCCCTTATATCCATGTGCAGCACTGGGTATCCCCTTCTTGTGCAGTGGTGCCCTGCTTGTTAAGTAGAGATCCCCCTTTTCTCCCCAGCTCATCTGCAGACTTACACCCCAGGTCTGTCAACCACATTCTTATGTCCTCAGGCAAAGTGATGAGGGCTTATTACCACAACAAAAGGCCTGCCAACCTTTCAAATGTGGTGACCTGACACCTGTTCGCCCACCTATGAAATAAGTGCTTAGCTTGGTAATATAATCACATACACTTTTCTCTGCCTTGCATCTATGCTCATGAAACATTTTCTGTAAGATAACTTAAAACATTCCAGTAAATATTGTTTAACCTTGTCATAATTTAAACAATTGGTATCAGACAATTTAGAAACATCAGTTACAACTTTACCGTGGAGTAAGGGGGTCAGGAACTGTACCAGATCCCTTAGTCAGCATTATACTGTTTTCATTTTCTTTCAAATGTATGAATAAAACTATCAAAATTATCGCCTTTTTTATACTGTGGAAGAAATTTACTGACCTTTGTTACTTCTGGAATTTGGTTATTCCCTTCCCCATTACTTCCATGTTCCTATTGAAGAGTCAGAATATCCCTCAAATGTCGGCGATGCTTCTCATAATCTTTGGTCTCCGAACACCACAGTCTCTAATTTTCTTTAACTTCCAAATGCCGCAGTATCTCTGCCAATTCTATTTCCATGTGTTTTGCCTCCAGTTCAAGTCTCTCTAACTCCAGATGGGTTTTTAAATCCTCTGAGGAAAAGGTGAACTGTACTGCTTCAGAGGGCTGCACATCCTCAATGCCATACTGGTTGCCCTCCTGGTTTCTGGTGTATTTTATAGCTGCAACTAAGGCTGAAACCATTTCCTCTCTAGTCAGGTTGACCATGCACCAGTCCTTTTGATTTGCAGACCTAGCCTTATCCTCTGTTGACAGCTTTCCCTGACAACTAAACTAACAAAAATAAATAAAATTGTTGTGAAAAATTAAACTCTTTATATTTACCTTGTGGTTGCTGAGAGAGCACACATCTTGAGTGACAACTGCTTACAGGCTACAGAAGATTAATTAATACCCATGCCACTGCTTTCCAGAATGTGACTTCCCTCCTGTGGGCCGGTAATCAAGGAGCCTCAGTCCTCGCCACCGACACTGGTGAGGAAAATTCATTTAGAAAAAAAAAATAGATACACACTTTTTTCAGATGCAGCTCTCTGCACCAAGCACAATTTCCCCTAAAAGCACACAGGGAGCACAATCCAGTCCTGGGGCTGGACTTCTACTCTAGGCCCCAAATAAGACCTCACCCTTCTGTCTGGAGAAATCATTGCTCTGGTGTCCCTGTTTCAAGTAGCTGACACAGTCTTTGAGATTTGATTTTCATACACATACACACACACACACACACACACACACACACACACACACACACACACACACACACACACACACACATAAACACACACCTGGGAAAGGCTGGCACAGATTTACCCTACTATGTCACATCCGCCAAGACTATAAGGTAGATTCACTGCCAACAGTCAGCTACTTTAAGGCTCTTACCACGGTATCCAATTACTCTTTATAAAGTCAGTACTTATACAAATGGTAGTGTTAATCAATCAATGAGACTTTTGGGAGCGTGATGCCATAGTACCAATAAATAAATGTGAGTACTCCAAAAGTTACAATATTTTTTTAACAGACCAACCACAATGAAGAGTTTAGATGTATATAATAAAAAAGTAGAATACTGAGTATTTATTTACAGTAAACACCAGAGTTTTGATTCACAGGAAATATAAAAAAAAAAAAAAAAAAAAAAACATATGGAAAGACTCCGACAGATACAGAAAAACAATAATTTTAGCTAATCTCCCTATATTTTCCTAACTGAATGAAGAGTTACTCATCCGTAATTAAGTTACTTACTAAAACAAGACAAGATAAAGTGGATGAGTGGTCTTATCAGTTCCAAAACAGAGTGCTGAGTAAGTCTGTCACATCTCTGACTAGTATCAAAATATAATTTCAGTGCTGGCTGCAAACTGACATCATATCTGGTCACCTGATTCTGTGGTTCCCACACTACCCATTTACTAGAAACTTGAGCCAGGATCTGGCAAAGATGTGTCACAATTCACGCATAAAGCTTTGCTAAGGTTTATTCCAGCATCTGAAGACTGTAAAAAGATAATTCCACTGCTTCCACCCTTCCAACAGAGACTAACAAGCCATACTGTGGCACCCCAGGGTAGCAATTAGTTCACCGCTAAGGACAATAAAAGTAGGCTCATAGCCTGGACATTGTGTCTCTGGCTGCATTCATACCTGTGAGATAAAATCTTTTTGGCTTAAACCAAGTAATTTAATTTCAATGTATTTTTCTTAAGGTTAGCTGGGTTGAGCATAACCCCCCTCCTTCCAGTATTCTCTGTTAAAATATATAAACTTCAGCAGTTAACAATAATACAGTCTGACATACATGTATATTTCTTTTCTGTCCAGCAAGACCCACCAACACAAGCATTTGTACAAATCAGTTTTATATTCAAATGAGACAAAAATTCTTTAAAAAAAACTCCATTTAGGTATGCTGGCATATGTTGCACATGCACTGCCCTACTCTCTCTGGCATAGCTGGCACTACCTCACATCATCACATCCCCTTTGAATAATGTGGTTTGGATTTACCATATATGAAGGGATACTTTAGAGCTACATAGTTAAGGCTTATATGCATAGCACAAGCAGATGGCTATAAAATCAATGTGGAAAGAGGTGATGATGATGAAAGATGATGAACCAGGGATGGAGTTCAAGAAATAAGGGGACTAGGATTTTGTATTCATGTCCTTAAGGGAATACTTACATCCAGGCATAATATTGTATTTATACAGTAGCAGAAAGTATTCTAAGAACTAAGCCAACACAGAAATGGAGAAGTGAAAGTTTACATGTAGGGATGATTTCAAGTAGGAGTATAGAAAATATGTAAGAGAGGGCTGGAACTTACTAGAGAAAATTAACAAGGGAACCAGGGCATCAGAGTGGTGTAAGCAAGCAGAAGTTTGTACTTTATATTAAAGACTGCCTTCCATGTCAGGGATCAACAACAGAATATAAGCAAAGAAAAATGGATAGGGAGATACAAATTGAAAGACCAGGTTTTTAGATGGGTCTAGAACAGAAGCTGCTGTTAAAAAAAGGATAAGTAGTTGAGCATATGTAATATTCAATGATAACTTTAAGAATCAATTAGAGAAGATTAGAAAAGATTGGGAATGGAGATTGGAAAGGCAGTTTACATTGGAACAATGGATGACATTTCTATGGCTAACCAAGTAAGCAGCAATGCCCACAAGGTTTAGGATGTTTGCAAAGTTATTTTTACACCCCAAGGAGACCTCAGAGAATTTTCCTATGGTTGATGGCAACTGCTGGTGGTGTAATAGAAAAGAGATAATTGGAAACATATTTGGGAATATAACAGGTTGACATTTAAAAAATTCCCTACAGAGTACTTTATCATAAATTTTGTGGAAGCAATTCATTGTAACGAAGGAAATTACTCTTTTGAACTGGTACATGGGAAATGAATTGCCTAGACATAGTAAGACCTTACAAAGTTTAATGCTATTAGTTGCCAAAAAAAAGAATTATTAGAAAACGGATATAAAAAAACTAAGCCAACTGTATATGAAGTACTGAATAGTGTGAAGGCAGTAAAAGAACTGGAGGTGGGATTATAACAGAGAAGGAGCAAATTATATAAAAATAAATGCAGCTTGTGAAAGATGTACATACATGCCGATTGATCTTCAGAAGGGGAAGGAGTGCTGTTTAAAGCATGGCAGGAATTGAGCAATTTATGTACTTTTGGAGTGAATGATAATTGTTAAAAACAAAACTTTGTATATACTGTTTAAAAAAATTTACTATAACTTTGTATATACTGTGTAAAAATGTTACTATTTTTTTCTTCTATTAATGTATGTGTATCCAGGTCACTTTTGAAACAGGATTCAGTAAAGATGTATAAAAAGACAGTGGCTCCATTATATACTGTTGGAGGTAGGCTTTTAACTTACCTCCCTAAACTTGTTGTGACTGGACTTCAGCATAATGCTTGACATCAGGAAGCAAATTTATGCTTATACACACTGTGACCCCTAGTACATGTTATGCTGCCAGTGCAAGCAATATCATCACAGTTCTTTCAGTGGACCACCTGTGGTCCCCTCCCTCTGTGGTGAGCAAACTACAATTGCCTTTCGTTTCCCACCTCCCCCATGCCAACTTCTCCAGTGCTTCCTTTTTTATGCAGGGATGAAGGCGTATGTTCCCAAATGACAGTGTGGCAGTTCAATACTAGGCATTTCTTGTATGTGGTCAGGAGGGTTGAAAGCATGTACACAATGGCCTCATGTCACTCTGTCTCCTTTTCTGTACTAGATGTATATAGTTTACACCTTGTCAGACATTTGTATGTAAATACCTTTATAAAGCTTACTGAAAATAAAAAAAAAATAGTATGATGCTGAAGTTTTCTTTTTTTCTGTTGGTATAATGTTTTCTACACTGGTTTTCTGACTATTGCTGTATTTTTCTTATGTCTGCCTTGAATTTTAGGAAAACCACCATTCTTCTCTGAAAGTTTTTCAGAATTAGTGGAACAGATTGTTCATGAAGATATAACTCCACCCAAACCAAAAGGTAGCATTAGCATTGTGCATTTTATTTTAATTCACTTTTCATATGATGATCACTTTCTTTCTTTAAAAAAAAAAAAACAGGCAACTGTGAAAGTGATGCAACTGCATAGCAGGGACCAACAGGAAAATAGTTCTTAAACCAAACTTAAGCTCATGTAACTTAACAGTTGTTGAAACTACATTCTTGAGTCATATGATTCTGTCATAGATTATAAATTAGATTCATGACGTTTTCCTATGGTTGGTTTCTGTTTGTAGTTTCTCAGAATTGTAATTCTGTTTCTGATTCCTATATGAATATAACCTTTTTCAGATGATAATGTTAGTGACAATTCTGAATAGTGTATATCTTGTATATATGCACAGTATGGCTTTTTGTTTCTGTTAAATGCATGATCTGTAATTGGTCATTTGAATTTGCTTATTTCTGTAAAGAGTTTGAACTTATTGTCTTGCTGGGAGTCTAAATTTAACTTATGATATATGTTTTTGCATTGTCATGAACACTGTTTCATTACTGACATATTTGTCTGACACATTAAGTAATATGATAAGAAACAAACTTTTAACCAGATCATAAACAACAAACATGCTTAGTAACATTTCTGCTCATTAAACATTAACTATTTTACTGTGCTGATTTTGTTGCCTAACCTGTCAACATTCCTATTTACAGGAGTTACAGCATGTTTTGTTGCCTTTCTACATTGAAGACTATTTTTTCTTTTTGAAGAATTTATTGCTTGCGTTTTTTTAAAAATACATTTTCATTACCCTTTTCCAATATCTGCACACCCATGCTTCTGGAATTTCTGTTACACTGGTAAAATATTCATCTGACTCAGGCAACACTAAACCAAATATTCATTTTTAACCAAACAGGGAGAGATAGAGAAAGGCGCCTTTCTCTATCTCTTCCTGTTTGGTTAAAAATCATTCTTTGGTTTAGTGTTGCCTGATTCAGATGAACATTTCTGGCCCTTTAAATGATGGTGCCGCTGTGAGCAGTTTTCATTTTCTTTGCTTTTAAAACTGCTTAAACTCTTTAAGATGTAATTGCTATTAGTACTGAAATAATTGATGGGAATTTATCTGGATTATTTTAGTCTAGTTGATACAATGAGATGCTTCTTGTAGTCCTTGACTTTTCTGTAGGCAAACAGAAAATAATTTTGTTCTTTTACAGTCGTTACCTTTAATCTTAATGTGGCATACTGCAGCTACAATGAGACAATTTGAAAGACTGTATTGCTGTTCTGTTCATAGGTAAGTACCAGGCTAGCTGCCCTTGTAAGCTTAGTCAGTTTTCCTTTTTGTGCTCAAAGTAACCTATCTCATTTGGTTATAGATTGACCTTACTCATCCCATGGTCGATAATTACATATTATTTATTTGCTTTTGTTAACCAGGAAAGTCCACTGGGCTGAAATGAGCCCATTTTCAATAGAGGCCCTTGGAGAAAAGCTCCGAAAAAAAAAAAAAAAAACAATGTACATAATTAAGAGATTATTTAGAGAGTTAATAACAGTCTCACAAGGGATAATTGGCTAGGCTTAAAATGGCTCTCAAGGGCAGTTAGCTTAGTACGAACCTATGAACAATATACAATAGAATAATATAGGAGTCAGAAGGGACACAGTAACATTGGCAATGTATAGCAACATTTTGTGAAAGACTTGGGTGCTTGGCAGGTATTGAATAGATCAGACAGATAATGATAATCTGGATTTACACAATTTTTACACACCATGTGAGGCAGGGGGAGGCACACTGTGCTGTGATTAAGGGTGAGTGCACAACAGGGAGAGTGAAGAAGAGTGTGGGCATCTGAGAGATGAGTCCGGTTAGTAATCAGGTGACTGAGGAATTGGGGATAGTGCAAGGGCATAGCCAATGAGAGTAGAGATGTTGCATGAGTGATTTTTTGAATGACTGGGCATTATTTATAGCCCGTAGAGAAGGTGGAAGGGCATTCCAGAATTTAGCTACAGTGAAAGAGTAAAGGTATTGGCCTACAGGGAGTTTAAGTCTCTTAACTTGGATAAGTGATTGATTTTCAGAGCTTAGCGAACGGTTTGGTTGGTAAAGAGTCAGAAGTGAAACCAGGGCTGGGCATTTGGAGGAATTATAGATGAATTTGTCTGCTGTGGCTAGTTGTATGTAAGTTAGGTGTTGTGGGAGTTCTATCCAGTTCAGGGATTGTAATGAATGACAGTGGTGGGAGGAATATTTTGCTCTATTAACGAATTTAGCAATTTTGTTATAGCAGCTCTCTATTTTATTTTTTAATGATGATTGGATGTTTGTCAGAATGGGGGCACTGTAGAGGAGAGAAGGTAGTAGAAAAGTTTGGGCAAGTGTTTTTCTAGTAGAGTAGTTTAAAAAGTGTTTATGTCGGTAGAGGGTACCAAGTTTTTCTTGTATTTTTTTTTATGGTGTTGTGGATGTGCTGGTCAAAGGTTAAGTTGTCATCTAAGGTTATGCCAAGTAACTTAGTATGGGAAGCTACCTCTAAAGCAGTCTTGTTGGAGGAGAATATGATGAAATCAGATTTATTAATGGTGGTACTTTTTTGGGGTGTAAAGAGCAAGAGTTTTGTTTTATTTGGGTTGAGGGTGAGGTGATTATTTCTCATCCAGGTTTCGGTAATAGAGAAAGCATTCTGAGTGATGGTCAGAAGTTCGGTTTCAGAGTTACCAAAGCAGATAATAGTAGAATCATGTGTGTATTGAACTACAGATGCATGAGTGAGAGTGGAGTGAAAGTCATTAATAAAAATACTGAACAGGAGGGGGGCCTAATATGGATCCTTGGGGAACTCCGGTAGAAGTAATGAGAAAAGGAGAGAAAGAGTACAACCATTTGGTGGATTGTTGTCTGTTTGTGAGGGAACTGGTGAACCAGTTAAGGATAGGTGTGGACAAACCAAGGTGTGAGAGCTTAGAAAGGAGGAGAGGATGGGAGATGGTGTTGAAAGCTTTAGAGAGATCAAGAAAGAGTGTGGAGACAAGTTTACCATCATTGCGGCTGTGGTTAACAGTATCTAAGAAGGATAGGAGAGCAGTTGTAGTACTATGGCCAGGGCGGAATCCATGCTGAGTTGTGGAAAGTAGTTGGTTTTGGGATAGGTAATCCATGAGTTGAATTTGAGTACATTTTTCCATTATTTTAGAAATAGGAGATAGAATGGTTATAGGGCGGAAATTTGAGATGTCTGAATTATTACCGCCTTTATGTAAGGGTATGACATAAGCTTTCTTCCAAATAGATGGTACATAGGTTTCTTGGATAGATCTATTTATGAGAATGCTTATGGGGTAGCTGATGGATTTGGCAGACATTTGAAGGTATTCTGGGGGTAAAGTGTCTGGAGCGGTGCTACCAGGTTTGAGTTTTAGCAGGAGTTTAGAAATAGTGGAAGTGGAAATGTGAGAGGAGTAAGACTGGTGGGAAGGCTTTTCCGGGGTATGGTTTGTAGAAGTGGGGTTGCTGTTGTGAGTAGCTGTAGGAAAGGTGGAAGCAAGTTTGGATATAGTGTCTGTGAAGTAGGAGTTGAAAAGGGTAGCTAGTTCAGCAGGGGTTTTGTCAGGGTTTGGGCAAGGATTGCTTTTGGTGCCAGGGTTTAATGGAGTGGAGTCTGAATTCCAGAAATGTTTTGGGTTATAGTTGTGTTTGTTTTGGAGATGGAAGTAGTACTGTTTTTTATCATTAATAACAAGACGCTTTACTTGATTGTGGAGTTGTTTGAAAAGCTGGAGGTCTGTTGGGTTTTTACTGTTATGCCATTTTTTCCCTTGCTTGGTCTCTGGTATTCATAAGTTTTGTGTGTCAATAGAAAGCCAAATTGCGTAATTTGCTTTGATTCTCTTATTCCAGAGGGGGGCCATTCTGTTGAGTGTACTGAGGAAAGTTGAATTGAAAAATTCAACTGCTTCATCTAGAGGCAAATACTTTAGAATGCTCCAATTGATTTTGCTTAATGTTTCATTGAAGCTTATAGGGTTGAAGTTAGTTAGCCGTCTAGAGGGTCTGTACTGGTGCTCATGTAAGGTTGAGGAGATGGCACGTGTTATATAGGCAGGCAGATGGTCACTGATATTGCATGGTAGAGTTCCTGCAGATGTAATTTTGTTGGGCTCGGACAATAAGACCCAGTCAAGTAAGGTGCCTTTGTTAGTGTTATTGCTAGGCCTGGTTATGGTAGTAATGAGCTGAGTAAAGTTATAGAGGTTTAAGGAAGCATTTGGAGAAGAATTTGTATGGTCTAGCCAGTTTATGTTGACATTCCCTAGGATTATAGTTTCACTGTGGATATTTGAGGTCCAGGCTAATATTTCTTCTAAGACAGAAACGTTGTTGCCGGGTGGGATGTAAATGGCTATCAGGCACAGACTTTTGAAATCGTTTCATTTTAGATGTGCAATGATGAGTTCAGCTGCAGAGAATTGGGGAATGGAGTTTGGGTAAGGAATGATAGTGAAAGAGTTAGGATAAAGAAGAGCAACTCCTCCCCCATTCTTGTGTGGTCTATCAGACCTTAGGTAGGAGATACCTGGAGGGAGGAACTCTGTGTCTTTTATATATGGTTTTAGCCATGTCTCGGGTTGGGTCTGGAATGTGATATCCAGGCATGGAATTCTGGAATTTTGTTTCTGACACTTTGTATAGTAATGGTAGTGAGCTTTAGGGATTTATGAGGTTTGGGAGATGGGAAGGTAGTTGGAGTGGGTCCTGAGTTGGAGTGGATGTCTCCACATTGGGGAATTGTGGATGTACTGTTTGAGTAGTGTTGTTGAAGCAGTTTATACTTAGAGTTAAATTGAGTTATGAAGAGTGTAGTTTGTAGAGTTAGCTGTGTATGTGATAGGATTGTATGTTTGAAGAATAATGTGTTAATGGAATAAAGACTGGGAGATATTGTGGCATATGAGTTGTGTTTAGGAAGCTGGATAGCTATACAAGAGGTGGGGTTTGGTACTGTATGAGTAGGATGTAGTGGTGTAAGGTGTAGAAGTAGTATGAGACATAGTGAGAAAAAAAGAAGTGATAATACAGTGAAGTGTATTAGTGACATTGGTGAATGTTTGGTGAATATAGAAGTACCAGAATAAGATGTGGGAGAGAAATGTTTGGGAGTGATGAAGTGAAGCTGGTTGTACTACAGCTGAAAAAGGTGTTTGTTAACTGAGGTAGGTGGGTTAGGTTAATAGTGTGATGCTTATGTTGATTGAGTGAGTGTGGGATGGGCTTAGAGTGGTGTGTGTGTTGTTTGGTTGCTTGAAACTGGGTGGGGTATGGGAAAATAGCTAGGATCATGCCATAGATAATTTGAGGGGACCCATGCATGGGATGAAGCATTTTGGAACTACATCTGTCCATTAGTAGACCAGGGATACATTTTCTGTTTCCCATCCATAGATTTAAGTTATGCATGAAAATGGACAGGGATGAACTGTGTTTTATGTGGATAAGGGAGTACGTTTGCAGTTAAAAAGCTGATTTAATTTAAATAGAGAACTGTTTATCAGACTATGATTATTATTTTTTTTTAGCCGAGAGCACACCATTTTCATTTTATGCAAAAGTATAAGAATAACCCAGCCAAGCTAGTGTTTTCACTGTGTGATACCTTAAACCTCCTGTGATGGAATCCCGTGGGATATATACAGATGACCCATTAAGGAATGGAAGTATTTCAGCTGCACAACTTCTGGATGCCAATAACTTTTTACTTTTGAAGTCTTTATAGCTAAATTCTGGCCAATAAAGCCAAACACCATTACCTGTGGATATGCATGTTTCGGCCTTTTATTGACCTCCTCAGCACAGCGTAAGTGGATAGTTTGGCTATACTTCAGAAATGCAGGATGTCCTTCTGTTTCACTGTTGCAGTATTCATTACAATAGGGACACCCTGCCAAGGGCGGCCCGACGTCCAGCCAGTATACCAAAATCTTTGGATTGCTTTAAGGTACACTGTAGCATAAGGCCATAAAGGTGACATCTGGGCATACCATCCTCAGAGCTTGTTTGCTGCCAGTCCGAACACCATCTCTTGATTGTCTGTCTGAACACTGATTCCGTTGCTGGTTCACCAAGCTGTTGCAGATAAATACCCCATTGGGTTTTTTTGTATCTTATCTTTCCTTTTACTTTTTGTTGCATGTGGGGTTTCATGTCATCCAAGAAAGGTAAATGCCAGTGTGGAAGACAAATTCCCACACAACCATATGTCCTGCTGAATCTTTCAGGCTTTTGTTCCCAAGATCCCCCGTAGTAGGCTTTCTTCTTTGGCTTTGTGTCTGGAGAATCAGCATCTTAAGCTTTTAGCTAAAGACACAATGGCAGGAACTTCCCGCTTTGAGGGACAGTCATCCATGAAGAAGAAGGCCAAGAAATCTGGGACATATTCTTTCCCGGTCAACAAATGTTAAATAAAATAAATAAAGGATTCTTCTGCTGTACAGTCTCTGCCGGACATCTCTCCTGAGGCGAGTGAAAGCCTGGATGTTCACCCATCTTCATCGTTGGATTCTTCGTACATGACTCTTTTGGAGGCAGGCAGGGGTTCTGACCTAAGGCACCTTGGAGGCCTTGCAGACATCCGAATTGGCCAATTCAGGGGGAACCATGGCTGGTTATTTCCAAGGGTCCTAGGGGTGTTCCTCAAATTTTAGTCAGAGAAGTCGTCACCACTTCCATTCTTGAATGCCATCTGGGGTTGGGGCCTTTTGCATATCATAAGGCAGATGTCCCATTAAAGAAAAAGCAGAAAACTAAACATATTACTCTAGCTCCTAAAGTCCTACAGTGTGAATGCCAAAATTTCACTCAGGGATTGTTTAATGCTTTGATAGCTTTAAAACCTCCTCAGGGTATTTCTGTTCCAGCTCCTCTTTGGTCCTCTACTCCCCTTAAAAAACCCAGGGAACAGGATTCCTCTGAGGAGGAGGTGGATTCAGATGAAGAATCCCTTGCCTACTCCTATCAGATTCCCTCTCCTTTAGATTATGGGTCTGAGGATGCCTTTTCTAATGCCTCTAAGGCTCCTGACTCCCAGGTCATGCCCCCAAGAAACCTGACAGGTTTTTTAGGGTGACTGAGGACTGTAAATTTCTTTATAAGTGCCCTTCTGCTGACCCCTCAGTGGTGCCTGTGGCTTCTGACATCCATCTCAATTGCTAACTTCTCCAAAGTTACTGCCTTCTAATAAAGGTAGCAGGGCCATGGAAAGGTTGGGGAAAAGGTTTATACCTCTGCTACTTTAGCTTTTAGGGTGGTCATTTATCAGACCCATGTGTACAGATACATTTTGGCTCCTCTTTCTCAGACCTGTCAGGTAATTTCTAATCTTCAAGACTCTGAAAGGAAGAATTCTGCTCTTTCCCTGTTAGGGGGCTTCCTTCCAGGTGACTCGTCATTCCATCAAGTGTAGTTATGATACAGCAGATGCGTCTTCTAGGGATGCTAATTTTGGGTCTGTGATGAGGAGAGCTTCTTGGCTTAAGTGGATGGATGCTTCACTGAGTAATAAACATTTGTTCGGCGAAGCTGCTGCCACTTTGTTTATATCTCTTCAAGATAAGGGCAAGGCTTTACAGGAACTTAAACATGTTTTTGTTTCTCCTGTCCCTATGTTTTAGAGAAATTACCCCAATAAACCAGCCTTTATTCATAGGCAATCTCACCCTTCCCCAAGGGCAAGAAAGGTGGGAAGCTACTCAGATTTCTGTGCCCCAAAAGTCTCCTTTTCCTGATAAACCAGGTACTGTCTGACTATCATATTCTTCCCAGCCACATTCCTTGTTGTCTTCGTCTTGCTGTATCTCTCCCTGTTTGGTTAAAATTTACGCTTTGACTCCTGGGTACTGTCCATTGTCTGCCAAGTGTGTTTCATGGTCTGGAGATCTCTTCCCTTTTTATGGGAATTCCTCAGCCCCCTCAGGAACAGCTGTCCTTCTTTACAGGGGTGCTTTGGGATCCCTTGACTCAGGGTACTATTCAGGAAGTTCCAGTTTCCCAAAGAAGGAGGGGGGATTACTCCAGAATGTTCCTAGTACCCAGGATAGAGGGTACTTGGAGTCCAATTTTAGACCTGTCTCATCTAAATACATTTCTGAAGGTTCCCTGTTTTCGAATGTTGTCCCTTCAGACTTTGTTCCCTCTTTTGCTTTCTCAGGCTTACATGGTGTCTCTGGATCTCAAGGATGCTTATCTCCATATCCCAAGCCATCCTCTTTTTCATGAAGTTTTTATATTTCCCTATTGCTTCCTGGCATTTAAAGTTCTCTGCTTTGCCGTTTGGCCTTTCTACTGCCGCAAGGGTGTTCACCAAATTCCTCACTTCTACGATTGCTTTTTGTAGGATGTTGTAGACCCAAGTCTTTCCCTACTTGGATGACCTCCTGTTTCAGACAGCTTCTCCACAGACTTTGTTGCGAAATCTTCATTTTGAAATTTCACTTCTGCATAGCCTAAGTTCACTATAAATTTCAAAAAGTCCTTTCTGACTCCTTCTCAGGATCATGTCTTTCTGGGGTGCAGGATCCAGACTGTTCCTTCACTGGCATCCCTGCCTCCTTCCAAGGCCCTAACTCTGATTTTCTTTTTGCAGTCCTTTCTTCCTCTGACCTCAGTAACAGCAAGGGAATTTCTGAGAGCTCTGGGATTCATGGCTTCCAGTATTCCTATGCTCCTTTTGCCAAACTCCAAATAAGAAAACAAGTGGTTTCTAAAGTCATTTTGGCATTGGCATTCTCATCTCCTCAATGTTTTAGTTCCTGTTCTTCTATGTCTCAAGCAGGAAGTTCAGTGAGGGATTCAGCAGTTGACTCTCAATCCAGAGCTCCATTTTCATCCACCCCTTCCCTCTCAGGAGCTGTTCACAGATGTCTCAGATGTAGGATGGGGCTCAATTTTTGGCTCCTTAAAGGTGCAGAGAGCCTGGTCACCTCATCAACAGAAAGACCACATCAGCATCAAGGAGATGAGAGCTCTTCTGCTGGTTCTTCAGGCCTTTCACCCTGTTTTCTCCCCAGGATCCCTCTCAAGGTGTTTGCAGACAATACCACAGTGATGTGGTATGTCAGCAAATTGACGGAGGGAGGAATGTCTTATCCTCTTTGCCAGTTGGCACTCGTAGTGTGGAGACTGGCTGCCAGTTCCAAGTGACTCTTTAGGCAGTGCACATATCTTCAGGTCAAAACATTGTAGCAGATGCTCTGAGCAGGTTCATATTTCAATACCACAAATGGATGCCTCACAGGGATGTATTTCCCGACATTGTTCACCAGTGGAGTACTCCTCAAATGGATCCTCTTGCCTCCCCTCTGAACAGACACATTCCTCTGTTTTGTGCCAGAGTCCCAGGTCCTCTGGTTTGAAAGGTGGAGACCCTCTCCTTTTCTTGGAAGGGGGTGTTTATTTATGCTTTCCCTCCCCTTCCCCTCATTCCAAAAGTCCTGTTCAGAATACAACAGGATGCTTCCAAAATCTTGTTGGTGACTCCCTTTTAGCTGTGACAACATTGGTTCTCTCTTCTTTTGCATTTAGCTAAGGGCAATCATCACAAGTCACCTCAAAAGGTGGACCTACTCGCACAAGACAAGGGATCTCTCATCCTTCCCCACCTGTCCATTCTTCAGCTGATACTGTGGGTGATAGGATTTTGATTCTTCATAGACATTTTTTTTTTCTGAGGACGTGCTTAGGGTCCTGCAAGAGACCAGGAAACCCCCCTTCTTCTTTTCCTTTTGGCTTTTCCTGGTTAGGGGTCGCCACAGCAGAACAACGGTCCACAAAACGATTGACAGTAGAGTTTTATGGTGTTGAGTTGCCAGCCCAGTGCCCAGCCTTCCACAGAAGGCACACACATGCACACACTCACACTTAGGGCCATTTTAAAGCATCCAGTCCACCTACAGCTTGTCTTTGGGATGTGGGAGGAAACTGGAGCACCCGGAGGAAACCCACACAACCGCAGGGAGGCCATGCAGACTGCACAAAAGGCACTCCTGCCGAAAACTGAACCGGAGAACCTGTTTCTGGGAGATGGCAACGCTAATCATTGCACCACCACAACCACCCTAGGAGGCCAGGAAACCCAGTACTAGGAAATCCTACTTATCCAAATGGAATAGGTTGTCTGTTTGTTGTCTTTCTTGTAATCTGATCCACTTTCTGTGGATGTTCCTTTGGTTCTGTCTTATCTGTGTGAAGTGCTCTATGCTGGGTTGCCTTCTCTTCTGTTGAGGCCCACTTTTCAGCTATTCCTGCTTGTCTGCCATTATCTCATCCTTTAGCTTTTAGAGTCGAAGTTAAACAATTTCTTAAAGGTGTCCTTTATATTAGGCCTCCCAGGTAGCTTGTTCCTCCTCCCTGGGATCTTAATTTTGTTTTAGAAAAATTGACCCAGGCTTCTTTTGAGTTTGCAGCCTCGGCTTTCTTGGAACATTGCTCTTGGAAGACTGCTTTTGTTAGCCCTTACTTCTGCCAGAGGGGTAAGCCCTTATGGCTTGTCCTTCGTTTGTACTAATCCTTTTTTATGGTGAATGCATTGTCTCTTAATCAGTCTATTAATTTGCCCACTTTTTTCCCTTTCCCATAATCTGCCAGTGAGAAGGTGTTGCACATGTTGAATATGCATAGACAACTCCGATTTTATTTGGATAAGACTAAGACTTTCATAAATATGATCAGCACTTTGTTTCCTTTCATCTTACGTCCTTAGGATTGGCTTTGTCCAAGCAAACTATTTCTTTTTGGATTTCTAAAGCCATTTCTTTTCATTGTTCCTTTCATGGTAAGAGCCTTCCTTCTTCTGCTAAGGCTCATTCTACAAGAGTTGTGGCTTCTTTTTTTCAAAAAAAAAAAAAAAAAAAGTTGTGGTGCTTTTTCAAGGGTTTGGAAACTAACTCTGTTCTCGAGGCAGCTCCTTAGACTCCTGTGCATACCTTTTTCCAAGCACTACAGGTTGGAAGGAATTTCCAGAGCTAGAGCTGGTTTTGCTAGGGTCATACTTCATGGCTTCCTAGCACTGCTGGTCCTTCCTCCTCCCTCTGTTCTTACTGAGTTTTGGCATTCTCAGTGTTGCAATGGATACTGTAACAGTGATATGGAAAGGCATAGTACAGTTATGTAAAATCTTACCATAATGGTACATGTCCTTCTGTTCACCGTTGCAGTAGTCACTGCCTCCCTCTGCCCACTGGTCCATTTCTCTTCTGGATGTACTGATTTCCTCTCTACTCCTTGGACTGGCATTCCTACTGGGGCTGTCAGTTCTGAGAATGGTACATCCAGACATTACCTTTATGCCCTATGCTATGCGAGGAGCGTACATGTGATGTATGGCGTACCTTAAAGCAATCAAAAGGTTTTGGTATACTGGCCAGACGTCTGACAATTCTTGGCAGGGGATGCCTATTGTAATAAATACTGCAACAGTGAAGAGAAGGACATTACCATTATGGTAAGCTTTTACACAACTGAAACCCAGCTGATGCCCATAAACATTAAGGTGCCTGCAAAATATCCAAACCAAAGAGTAAAACATTCAAACAGACAAAACCATTCAGTAAAAACTTCAAGAAACACCCAGCCAAGACTGAGTTTTCACTGTGTGATACCTTAAACCTCCTGTAATGGAGGCCCATGAGATTATATATATATAATATATATATATATATATATATATATATATATATATGGGTCTATATGACTTGGTCGACAGTTCATATGATCGACTGTTTATTTGGTCGACAGTTCATTTGATCGACAAGCATTTTAGGTGGGGGGCTTCGCCCCCTACACCCCCCAATGTAGGGGCTGTGCCCCCCACACTCCCCCTAACTATATATATCAACTCCAGGGTCACACAACATTGGGGAAGGGGGCAAATGCTTGTCGATCAAATGAACTGTCGACCAAATAAACAGTCGATCATATGAACTGTCGACCAAGTCATATAGACCCATATATATATATATATATATAGATATATATATATATATATATACACACACACACACACACACACACACACACACACACACACACACACACACACACACACACACAAAAAATAACCCGTAAGGACATAAAATGTTGCAGATACATGGCTTCTGAATGCCTATGAAATTTAACTTTTTAAGTCTTTATGGCTATATTCAGGACAATAAAACCAAACCTCATTAGCTGTTGATATGCATGTTTAGCCTTTTATTGACCTCATCAGTAGAGTAAAAGTAGACAGTTTGGCTAGTCTTCAGAAACACAGGGACTTTAAACCCAACTGATGCCCTTAAACATTAAGGTGCCTGCAAAAAATTCAGTAAAAAGTGCAAGAAAAAAGCAAGTATAAAGACTGTGTGCTTTCTGAAATATAGTCAAGCTATCCACGTATGCTGTGCTGATAAGGTCAATAATAAGGTCAAAATATGTATGCCCACAACTAATGGGGGTTGGCTTGAATGTAGCCATAAAAATTTAAAAAGTAAAATGTCGTGGGCATTCAGAAACTGTGCAATTGAAACACTTGATGCCCTTATGGAGTTATTTGCATATATCCTATGGGCCTCCGTTACAGGAAGTTTAAGGTATCACACAGTGAAAACTCAAGTTTGTCTGGGTTTTTGCCATCATTGCCAAACTTTTCATCATCCTAGGATATTTTCTTTGTGACCTTTTTAATCTAGTCTTTGTTGTTTATGGAAATCATAAACAACTGCCATTTCAATTTTTGGTTTTATCAGAATGTTATAAATAACCATAATATTGATGTTCATTTAGTTAATAAAACTTCTGGCACTATCTGTAATCTTAGTGCATTCTTTTATAAGATTGCTTTGCGGCAACTAAAATTATATTTATTGTCCATCTGTATACCAATGCTATTAAACAGAGACACATTAAATTTTTTTACATTCCAGTTTATACAATTCACATACTTCTATGTTAATTGTTATATTATGCTCCTTCAGCCAGGTGTCTAATTCTGATAACAGTTTTTGGAATTTTTCCTGATCAGCCTTATTTGTCACATATTCACCCATTTTGGATCATTAGCTTGCAGATAGTAGAGAATATATGATCAAACTTTAATATCAGAGATGTGCAATACTGTGATGCCCCAGCACTGGTGCAGTAATCAAGTAGCCTTAGTCCTCACCACTATTACCAGTGAGGGTCGTGCACATTCAGAGGATGACAAGTACACAGTAAAGTACAATTTCCCTTAAGAGCACACAGAGATCACAGTTAGTTTGGGGCTAGTTTCATCCTCTCTCTCCAAATCCCCAATAAGTTTACCCACTGGCACAGCTATAGCATTAAGATCTCAGCCGAGTGGTCAAGCCAAAACCTCCAGCACCCTCTCTGTCCAACCAGTGCTTCATGTCCCTGCCCAAGTAGCTGATATACACACACACTTTGAGATTTGATTTATATACAGATACACAGACACTCCTGGGGAAGGCTGGCACAGGTATACTAGCTATGTCCCCTTCTCTCCAGACTATAAGATAGTGCCAGCTGCCACCAACCACCATTTATCAGCTAGTAATAGGCCCTTTCCAAAGGGTGACCAATTCTGCTGTGTAATGTTATTGTTATCCAAATGGTAAGTGTGGCCAAAACATTTTAAGGCTATTTACGAGTGGCCTGTGCAGTGTCACCAAATACATACGCAAGTACACTAAGAGCTTAAATATCTCTAAACAAACCAGCCACAATTAAAAGGTTTAAGTATATTTAATAATAAATAATAAAAGCGCAAGACAATGCTCAATAACTCAACACAGTGACAACAGAGTTCAGAATCACAGGAAATATTTTAAAATAACACTGCAGGACAGTCTCACATAAATATAGAAAACATCTAAACTAATCTTGCTATATTCTTAGCTATCTTTAAGAGAAATCACTGTAATCTAGTACTTACTGTTAGCAAGGCAGAAGTGCTGGTGAGAGGGTGTTTCTAGCTCCAATACAAGATACAAAATGTACCGACTTTCTCTCTGAGATAGCTCTTAAATTGCTATCAAACATTTCTGATGGGTTATCTCAGATTACATCATTCTTTGACATCCCTGCCTAGAGTTCCAAGGCTACCAGATACCAACAGAATTTAATATGTCTGTGTCAAAAATACTTATCTCTCAGAAATTTGCCTAGAACTGGAATTTGTAAAACAGTTAAGCACTTTCACCTTTGAAACCTATAATTATTTCTGTTTCCAAACAATAGAAAACTTCCTAGCGCTAGACATCCTGTCCCTTTGCATTAACTAACTTTATAGCATGGTCGTAAACAATTTTCAACTTGTTTTCTCAGAGTTTTGCAAGTTAAGTCTCTATGTTCCAACCTCTACCATGAAAACATGCATTTGCACAGGTATATACATTTGTGTTCTTTTCCAGTAGGGTATACTGTGGTTATATTCTTGAAGCTTAGCACATAACATACAGTTTAACACGCACATAACATGCAGATGTTATGTTGCCCCTATCTCGCCTTCATTCCTGCTTGGTGGGTTTGGAGCCAGTACTCTGCTCCGACTCGGCTGTATCCTAAAGCTCGACAGCTGCCACTGACTCGAGGATAGACCCCATCCCAACATGCCTAGCGAGAGTTACCCAGATCTTGTTTGCCGCTTGAAGCTTCAGGAAAGTCTATGACTGGCTCAGGCTAAGTTGTACTTTGTCTTGTTATTTTTTTGTCAAGAATCCTGATATTTTCTTAATTGTAGTATTCCTTGTAGTTAGGGGTTGATAACTGTTTAGGTACTTCCTGTCTATCCTTCTATTTTTCGCTATTTGTTGTTGAGGCCGTTGTTTCCTTCTCTCAGGCCTACTAATCCCCCACAAATCCATTTTAGTTAGAGGATTCGCTTCTCCCTTTCAGCCCATTTTAGTTAGAGGGCTTCTTTCCCCCCTTTCTTTTACTTTCCATTTTTTCAAGGGGAGCTCACTGTTTAATTTAGAGGCATCTGCCTAGTTGAAGGGGTTGTCGTTTAACTTGGAGACTCTCCTCCTTCCGTCCCTTGTTTCCCATCTGATAAAAAAAATAAAATAAATAATATACCTAGTCCTTTTGACTGTTCTTTTTCTAGTCTTAGTTACTGGATTTATCAGACATATCCAAGGAGTCAACTAAAGAATCCAAGCCTTCAGGATTCATGAAATGTGATTCCTGTACTCAAAAGATGTCATTGACTGATCTGCCTGGGAGCCCTTCACCTGCAGGATTCTTGTTCCATTTGTCATGGTTTTAGCTCTAGAGTCCTGCAGGAGTGGAAAAATAAGTTGATTCTTAGAGGGTTACTGAAAGTGCTCTTCGAGGCATTTGTGGAAGGGGATCAGGCAGGCAAGTCAGATGGGCCCTCCAAAAAAGCATCTTCGTCGGCTCTGAGCTTGGAACTGTCGAAGGCTCATGACAAACAAACAAGTTTATCGGATCCGACGAGAGTCAGGTCCGACAAGACACTATCTCCTTCGATTCCTCCAGTGTCCTTGGAATCAACCAGGAGCCATAAAAGAAATTGGTCTCCCTCCTTGGAGCAGATGTGCTGTATACCTCAGTCTCCTCTGCTGTAGTCTGTGACAGGTAGTCACCGTTCATCCACCCATTCCTCTTGATCCTCCAGGAGCCTCTCAGATGATGATGTGGAGAGGGTGATGAAGAGGTTACTTAAGACTCTGGCCTTGTCAAAAATTTTATTGAGCGCAGCCCATATGGATGTGGAGACGACTGTCCAACCTACTTTGTCATCAATTCCTCGTTCGAGTTCGGAGCCGGAGTGCATGGAAGTCATTATAGTGGAACCGTCGGACTCGAAAACCACTGGTCTCTTGGGTCCGACATCTGTTCCGATCTCTTAGATACCAACTTCTGTTGAGGATTTGAGGGCAGAGACTCCCTCGTCTGCTCCGAGGAATGGGGGGAGAGCAGGATCAGACCCTTGTCGGTTCCTACTCTTCCACTCGGGGCTTCGGTGCAGGTGAGTTCTGCTCCTACATCAGCCTTGGAGCCATCACCCTTGGTGCAGGGGGCATCTTCGGGCCGGGATTGTGGTGCCTTCAAGGTGATGAGGAGTGTGCTGTCCTCCCAGACCACTCCACTCTCTGCTTCAGCTGCTCCATCCCCTTCGGGGCCCGTGTCTACCTCCACACTACCCCTCCATCCAAAGAGTAGGGAACCAATGCCCCAGGATGCCCCTTCTGGTGATCACCCCATTTTCCAAAACCTCCCCAGAGTACCCCTCTGAGGAGGTCCCTTGGAAGAGGACTTGTAAGAGGAAGCATATAGACTCCCCCGAGTCTCTCACTTCAGACACAAATTTGGAGGACTCAGAAAGGTCCCCACTGTCCCCTTCAGAGGATGTCTCATTTTCAGACATCCTGGAAATCCTCAGGCAGAGGGGTGGCTGGAAATCCCTTTCCCCTTCTGAAGATGAATCCATGTACCTGGAGGCTTTTGGCTCCTGACCCTCCACCTCCTTTCAACCAGCTACTGGGTTGGTCAGTCAAAAGGCATGGAGCTCTCCAGAATCTATGGAACTGGTTCCGAGGAGGCCCAATAAATTTATCACAGTGCCAGACAACAAGCTTTTCCTGTCTAAGGGGGTTCCAGTTGATGCTATGGTGGTTGTGGCAGCCACAAAGAAGGAATCAGCTGAAACTTCTTCTTCTTCTGTCCATCTGCCGAACAAAGAGTCCCATACAATGGACAGATATGGGAAGCGTGTGTTTTCATCAGTGACCTTTACCCTTAGGTCACTGAATTATTTGTCCCATTTCACTCGTCTCCAGAGGGATCTCCTCAAAGAGCTGAGAGATATTCTTTAGGATACTACAGCTGTGGGGGGGGGGGGGTTCATCCCAGCATGCAACCTTGTCTTCTATAGTCAACTCCTC
The DNA here is from genome assembly GCF_019279795.1 of Protopterus annectens. NCBI lineage: Eukaryota > Metazoa > Chordata > Ceratodontiformes > Protopteridae > Protopterus > Protopterus annectens. The sequence goes on from NC_056731.1 coordinate 247,836,497, forward strand.
CATGCGACTCATCTCTTATGTAGCTGATGGAGCGAGCAGGGCAGCAGGCACAGGAATTGTTTACGAAGACATTCCTGGATACGCCTTTGTGAATTTGCGTAGCCCTTCAAGTCCTCCCTTAGCAATTCCGCATTTGATGGCTCGTTGTTGTTCACGCCCAAGGTAAAAGAGACTCTTAGCAGGTGCGAGCAAGATGGCAAAACTCTCTCTGTTGTGGGAGTATGTTTCTCCGCCCCTACTAGACCTTATCCCAAAGGTCAGAATGGCAGAAAAATGTGGTTCCGGAAATCCCAGGGAGCTTCGGCTGATGCACATGGTAATTTTTTACCGAGGGGCAGAGGGGGAAATAACAGGAGACGCCAACCTCGCAGCATAGGGGGTCCGCAGAATCAGAGAGACAGAGATACGTTCTCTGGTAGGCCCTTCCAGCGCTTCTGAAAGGAGGCCTGCCTGTCCACCTTTGGAGGCAGTCGGGGGCAGATTGTCACTGTACCCAGAAGCCTGGCAAAGTATAACAAAAGACAGATGGGTACAGTTGGTAATATCCAGGGGATACAGTATTCCTGTCTCCATGCCACCTCTTCCCAGAAAACAAAAACCCATCCCAGATGTGCCACCCAATCTACAGGATCAAGCAAACCTAGAAGTTCAAAGGTTGCTAAAAAAACGAGCCATCCAAGAAGTCCCCTCAGACCAAATCGGATCCGGAACTTACTCAAGGTTCTTTTTAATTCCAAAGAAAACAGGGGACTGGAGACCCATTTTGGCTCTCAGCAGGCTGAACAAGTCTGTCAAAAAAACAAAGTTCCAGATGGTGACACTGCAGTCCATTCTTCTCTTTCTGGGAAAGGACAATTGGATGTGCTCCATCGATCTCCAGGATGCGTACTACCACATCAAGATGGACAGGTGATCTAGGAGATATCTACGCTTCCAGCTGGGAGCCATTGATTATCAGTTCAGAGCTCTGCCCTTTGGTGTCACTACAGCCCCCAGAGTGTTCACCAAATGCATGGCAGCAGTTAAGGTTCACCTGAGACATCTAGGATTCTGGGTGTTTCCATATCTAGACGACTGGCTACTTACCGCCACCACCGAGCATCGACTAATCATAGCAAGGGACAGCACAGTTCGTCTCTGCTCAGAGTTAGGTATCATTATCAGCTACAAAAAATCTGCCTTGTTGCCCTGCAAGCATATTACATTTATAGGGGCCGATCTAAATACAAAAGACATGATCACAAAATTGCCTCAGGAGAGAGTGTCAGCCATATGACATCAGGTGTCAATTTTGATCAGGAGAAAAAAGATTCAAGCAAGATTTGTCCTCAAAGTGCTAGGCTCAATGGCGGCAGCAATAACACTACTTCCCTTGGCACGCTTCCATATGAGGATATTGCAGTGACTTCTTTTTGCTCAGTGGTCCATGCAGAATCTTCCCATGTCACACGAGATCCACATTACGGAGACCCGCAAAAGGGATCTACAATGGTGACTTCAGATATGCAGGCCATTCATCCTTCCCCAACCAGTAGCTACAGTGACCACGGATGCTTCCCAGATAGGATGGGGGGCATTATCTGGGACAAGACTGTTCAAGGAACTTGGCAGCAACATGACTACCACTTGCACTTCAATGTCCTGGAGATGAGAGCGGTACTTCTGGCATTGCAAGCACTTCAGGGCTCTCTACCAACAGGGACAATTGCAATTCAAACAGACAACATGTCTGTAGTGTGGTACATCAGCAAGCAAGGCGGAACCAGATCTTACCCCTTGTGCCGAGTGGCTCTAAGAGTATGGCAGTGGGCTGTGTCCTCTCATTGTTTTCTGATTGCAATGCACATCCCAGGAAAATCCAACGTGATAGCAGACGAGCTAAGCAGGGCAATTCTGATGCCACACAAGTAGTCTGTGAAGCAGGAAATTGCAAATCAAATTTTTGCAAGTGGGGCCAGCCTCGCTGTGAATACCAAATGCAGCAGCTATTTTGCCCTGGTCTCCCAACCTGGACAGTTACCTAGGGATGCACTTATACACGATTGCCCCCCTGAGACTTCTTTACGCTTTTCCCCCATTCCCTCTAATACCCAAAGTTCTTCAGAAAGCAAAATTGCTGGGTTGCAAGCTAATCCTCATTGCACCTTACTGGCCTCGTCAGATTTGGTTCCCCTTCCTTTGGCCCCATCTCTAGGAGGATCCTTGGATTCTGGACCCAGTTTCAGATCTTCCTGATGCATCATTCAGGAACGCTCCACCTTTCTATTCTGACCCTCAAGCTGACAGCTTGGTTTCTCCAATTCCCATCTTAGCCAGCCTTTATGACATTTCCCCTGCAGTGCGACACATTTTGATCTCTTCTCACAAATCTACAACTAGAAAGATTTATGCCAGCAAATGGAAGAAGTTCTCTTGTTGGGCAACCAAAAATCATATTGATCCCTTAACTGCACCCATTTCGAAAATCCTGGAATTCCTGACTGAAACTTTTAACCAAGGAGCAGCAGCACTTACAATTCGAATACAGCTAGCTGCTTTTTCCAATTATCATGTTGGAGAAATGGGTTCAAACATTATGTTCCACAGATTATGCAAAGCTTTCCTGAAAGATACTATCCTCTTGAGACCCCCAATAATTGAACCACCTCCTCCTTGGGATCTAAAGTTAATCTTAGCTTCCTTGATTCTCCCTCCTTTCGAACTGGCTGCTTCCTGTCCTCTGAAGTTCTTGACTTGGAAAACAATTTTCTTGACTGCCATTACCTCAGCTCGGAGGGTTTCAGAGTGGCAAGCTCTCTCCATTCATCGCCCTTATTTAGTTTTTCACAAAGACAGAGTTTCTCTCAGAACTAATCCATCCTTCCTGACAAAAGTTTGCTCCGAGTCAAATTTAAATCAATCACTAGAACTCCCTGTTTTCTTCCCAAATCACAGCAACAAGGCAGAATATAGACTCCACCAACTGGATGTGCATAGGCAGTTGCGTTTCTACTTGCACAGGACAAAAAACTTCAGAAAATCCAACCAATTGTTTATATCTTTTTCAGAAAACAGAATGGGTACTTCAGTCTCAAAAGTAACCTTATCAAAATGTATTACAGACACCATCACCTTTGTCTATAGTTCACAAGGTAAGCAACTTCCAGGAAAAATTTGTGGGCATTCCACTACAGCATTATCTACCTCTATGGCATTTCAGGCTAGACTGCCTTTGGACTTGATTTGTGCAGCAGCTACTTGAGTTAATCCTCATACCTTTATCACCCATTACAAAGTAGATGTGGCCTCCCGGAACAGGGCATCCTTTGGTTCCATGGTTCTGACGAGTTTATTCCCTTGAGCCACTCAAGAAAGAAGGTGCTGGGGATGCTGTCCCACCAAGCAAGAAAGAAGGTGAGATAGGGACAACATAACAAAGAAGTTATGTACTCACCATAATGTTCCATGTTTGTTGTCCATGATCTCGCCTTCTTTCTTGCATCCTTCCCACCCCCCCCCTTCCTGGAGGATTGAGAGGAATTGTTTGGTTTTGGCTATATGTGCTATGATTCCCTTCCTGCCTCATGAATTGGGATAGGCTTAGGGTCTACCAACATTGTCTACTGGTACTGATTAATATCCTATATATATATATATATATATATATATATATATATATATATATATGTTTAGTCTAGTGTCATGGGTTATCACAAATGAAATCTGGGTAACTCTCACTAGGCATTTTGGGATGGGGTCTAGCCTCGAGTCAGTGACAGCTCTTGAGCTTTAGGATACAACTGAGTCAGAGCAGAGTATCGGCTCCCAACCCACCAAGCAAGAAAGAATGCGAGATCATGGACAACAAACATGGAATGTTATGATGAGTTCATAACTTCTTTTTTTCTTACATTTGTAAGACAAGAATACAGATCATATTACTATTCCCAAATGACATAGAATTATTTTCACAATTTCAGCTAGCTGGGCTGCTACTCTTCAGAAATACCCTTGATGTTCCTGCAACAAGTTTTGTGTGCAGCACCTAAAGTGAGATTTAGATATACCTATCTTTTTTTTTGTTCCCCCAGGAACTTGCTTGATTGCTGCAGTACTGATACCCAGCCAGCCCATTTGTTCCAAGAGTACAGGGCCTAGACATTTCCAAACTAGTCAAGAGCCCTACAGCCCACTCTTTTCTGGTTAGTATTCCCCATCAGCTCTGCATTCCTGAGCGTTGGCCCTTAGATAGCAGTCTGCCTAATGGTGCTGAGGGGTACCCTACACTCTCTCTCCCCTTTGGGAATATCTGCCCCAGTGGCTCCTCTGAGCTCACTGTTGCTTTTTCCTGAGTGGGGTATGGGGGGGTGAAGCTTGCCTTTCCATGCTAAGTTCCCAGCAGCTGCAGAAGAAAGATGTGCTGTAACAGCACAGGCTTGTCAGGCTCAAACTCTAGTAGGCAGTACCTAGTGCTCTAGCTAGGTTTTATCTTTGTGGTGAGGTAGAGCAACCCCCACCTTCCCTCCACAATGAGAAAGCCAACAGTAGCCGCTCACTCCCATCCCATCCAACTAACTCCTTCAGATGCCCAAGCCAATATTCAAACTCATATTATCTGTGACATAGACAGGGCTTTATCCCTCTCCACCATGGAGCTGGCTTACAAATATCTGTCTTAATGATTTTTTCAGTAAGTAATAATGTACTGCTCCAAATGTTGTTATAATTGTTTTTTTTTTGTGCACTTAATAAAAATCATAGCTATCAAATATGACTAAACAGCAAATGTAAGAGTGTTCAATCTCACCGTTTGTTTTTACACACGGGTTCGGAGCCGATCCTCGGCTCCGAGTCGGCCGAATTGCAAAGCTCTGAATCTCAGAGGAGCTCGAGACCAGCCCATATCCCACAATCCTCCCTGCCATTACCCAGATCTAGTTTGCCGCTGCAACAGATCGGATCGAGGAGAGCTCGGACCAGGTAGAGAATTGAGTTGTTGTTACTATTTTCAGATAAGAATACTATTTTTTTTTCTGATATTCCTTTATAGTTAGTAGTTTATTGTAGAAGTGCTGTGTGTGTGTGTGTGATATATATATATATATATATATATATATATATATATATATATATATATATATATATATATACCCATTTTTCTTCTTCAGGCACCCTTTGTGGCCTAACCCCTTTTCTTGGGTGTGGTTGTTTTTTTGTGAGTGTCTTCTGTATTAACCTTTATATTGTTATAGGATTAGTATTTTTTTTCTATTCTCATAGTTATTGTTATTATTATTGTACTATGTCAGAAAAAGCTAAATCTGGCTTTAAAAGATGTCAGTGTGGGCAGAAAATGTCCATTACTGACAATCATGCTTCCTGCGTCTACTGTCTTGGCCCTCTCCATCTCCAAGAGGATTGCTCTATTTGCCATTCCTTTAGCGGGAGGGTCATGACAGATAGACGCAGGAAGCTCATAGAGGATTGCTGAAGCCTGCCTTTCAAGAGGCTTTGGACAAGTCGGATCAGGCTTCTAAATCCTCAAAGGGGTCGAAGATGTCGGAGCCCATGTCATCGGCTCCGAGTTCATCTTCTTGGGTTCGTTCACCGGTTCCACAGATCTCGGGGCGGAGCGTCGAACATTTATCTTTTCCTGAGCCCCAGATCTTTGGACCGGTGTCGGAACTGCCACCACCGTCCATTCTACGGTCGGTGCCATCTTCGGCTCCTTCGACCCGTTCTTCCAGACCCTTGTCTGACACAGATGTGGATCGTGTCGTGCAGAAACTCATGGAAAACATGGCCCTTTCCAAGTTAATTGCAGTTTCCTCCCAGTTGGTGTCGAAACTAGAAGGCCTCCCCATATCTCCAATGGGTCCTCCTTCGAGACCCATCCAGATCTCGGAGCCGGGAGAAGATGACCTGATGATAGTGGAGCCCTCGGTGCCGAAACCGTCCATTGCACGATTGACACCTTTGACTTTGACTCCTTCGGAACCGTTAGGGGAGTCGCGGAGCCGACGGTCTTTGCTCGGTTCCGGGACCGAGAGTCGTACCGACCTGTCTGTGCCGACTCTCCCTCTCGGGGCCTCGGCACAGACTGGTTCGGCTCCGTCCTCGGGGTCGGAGCCCACGGCACCTGGTTCTGGGATGCTTCCGTGTTCTTCGGAACCGGGGGAGCCCTCGGCCAGGGATTCGGGGGCCTTCGACCTTATGAGGAAGGTATTGTCTGCACAGACAACCACATCATCAGGGGAATCTTCACTTTCCCCAAAAGGGCCACTTTCTGTTTCTGCTCCCACAATCCAGCCCAAGCGTCGAGCCCAATTGCCTCAGCCACCCCCAGAGGGTTCCCCCTGTTCCTTGGAGGCCTCACCAGAAGCCCCCTCTGTTGAGGTCCCAAGGAAACGGTTGTGCAAGAGGAGGCACATAGATTCCCCACAGGAATCTCTAACGTCTGACACCGACTTGGATGAGGCAGAGGGGTCCCCCAAATCACCCTCGGAGGATGTGTCATTTGCAGACATCCTGGAGATCTTGAAACAGAGGGGTGATTGGCAGTCCCTAGCCCCCTCTGAGGACGAGTCGGTGCTGCTGAAGGCTTTTGGGGCTCAACCTTTCTACCTCCTGGGTGACCCCGCCCTTCGATGAATTAATGGATTTGATTGCTCGAAGGGCATGGGAGACACCTGACACAGTAGAACCAGTCCCTAGGAAACCAAACAAGTTCATCACTGCCCCCCAAGATAAATCTTATCTCACCAAGGGAGTCCCTGTCGACGCTATGGTGGTAGCGGCAGCCATGAAAAAGGAGATGTCTGAGTCTTCCTCGTCTGTTCATCCTCCTAATAAGGATTCTAGGACTATGGACAGATATGGGAAGTGCATTTTTAGTTCAGCGACTTTTTCCATGCGTTCGCTAAACTACCTGACCTATTTCACACGTTTGCAGAGGGATCTCATCAAGGAGCTGACAGATACCCTCCAGGGTAACACAGATGCTGCTGTTTCAGAAAAGGTAACAGCACAACTTAACACCCTCACCTCCATAGTAAACTCATCCATGAGGCTCATCTCGTATGCAGCCGAGGGATCGAGTAGAGCTGCAGCTTCAGCGATTGCTCTTCGCAGACAATCATGGATGCGGCTGTGCTCCTTTGCAGAAGCCTTCAAGTCTTCCTTTGCCAATGCCCCTTTTGATGGTGCCACACTTTTTGGACCCAAGGTTAAGGAGACTCTCACTCGGTGCGAGCAAGAGGGAAAGACTCTGTCTGCTGTCGGGGTCTGTTTTTCCGCTCCTACTAGACCGTACCCCAAAGGGCAACGAGGCGGAAAAATGTGGTTCCGTAAGAATCAGGGATCTTTCCAGACCACACAGAGTGATACCCCCTCCAGAGGCAGAGGAGGGGGTAGAAATGGAAGACGCCGCCCCGGCTGCAGAGGGGGTCCTCATAACCAAGGCGACAGGAATTCCGTCCCTGGGAAACCTTTCCAGCACTCCTGAAGGGAGGCCCTGCTGTCCTGCTCTGGAGGCAGTCGGGGGTTGCTTAGCTTTATACCCACTGGCCTGGCTAAACATTACTTCAGATTCTTGGGTAAAAAGCATTATAACCAGAGGATACAAAATCCCATTCATTTCAACACCACCTCTACAAAGGAAGTTTCCAGATGTGCCACCCCGTCTGCGAAAGCTAGCAGCTATAGAAATTTCAAAGCTGCTCGAAAACAGAGTCATCCAACCAGTCCCGGCGGACCAAAGAGAATTCGGAACTTACTCAAGGTTCTTTTTAGTGTCAAAAAAGACAGGGGACTGGAGACCGATCTTAGATCTCAGCCATCTCAACAACTTCGTGAAGAAGGAAAAGTTCCGGATGGTCACGCTTCAATCGATCCTTCCATTCTTACAGAAGGATGATTGGATGTGCTCTATAGATCTCAAAAACGCATACTACCACATCAAAATGGCCAGACCGTCCAGAGATCACCTGCGCTTCCGGCTGGGGGCCAGTCACTTTCAGTTTCGAGCTCTGCCCTTTGGACTCACCTCAGCCCCCAGGGTATTCACCAAATGCATGGCAGTAGTTGCGGCTCACTTGAGACGACAAGGATTCCGGGTGTTTCCTTATCTGGACGACTGGTTCCTAACTGCCACCACCGAGCGTCGCCTATTGCAAGCCAGAGACTATACAATTGGCCTTTGTTCCCACTTAGGGATATCCATAAACTTCGAAAAGTCTTGCTTATCGCCCTCAGTGTATTTCCTTCATCGGAGCAGATCTAAATACACGATCGACACTACTGAAACTCCCCCCAGTAAGAGCTTCAACACTCAAACAGCAGGTCCTTCTTCTTCTAGTCAGCAAGAAAGCCCCAGCCAAACTGGTGTTAAAAGTGTTGGGAATGATGGCAGCCGCACTAATTGCAGTCCCTATGGGAAGGTTACACATGAGGATTCTTCAATGGCTGCTCTTTGCGCAGTGGTCGTTCCAACACCTACCCCTAGCGCAGGAGATCAGGACAACAGAATCTTGCAGACGGGACCTCTCATGGTGGGTGCGTGATCAGAACCTCACTGTGGGACGTCCATTCGTTCTACCCAGTCCAACAGCCACAATAACCACGGATGCTTCCCTGATAGGGTGGGGGGGCCTTTTTCAGGGAAGAACAGTCCAAGGAGAATGGTCCAGCACGGAGTACACTCTACATATAAATGTTCTGGAGTTGAGGGCGGTGTTCCTGGCGTTGCAACACTTCCAAGCCCTCTTACCTCTAGGAACAGTAGCAGTTCAGACAGACAATATGTCTGTAGTCTGGTACATAAACAAGGGGGAACCAGGTCTTACCCGTTAGAGAGGCCATGAGAATTTGGCAATGGGCAGAGTCCACGGGTCGCTTTCTGATAGCAACGCACATTCCGGGGTCATCCATCGTCATTGCGGACAGGTTAAGCAGAGCCATCCTGTTACCTCACGAGTGGTCCCTCAATTCACAGACGGCGGAAAAGATCTTCCGCAAATGGGGCCAGCCTTGCTGCGATCTGTTTGCTTCCCCGTTGAATGCAAAATGCAGAAGCTACTTTGCCCTTCTACCTCCTCCGGGGGATATCCCCAGGGACGCACTGATACACGATTGGCCCCCGGGTCTCCTATATGCATTCCCACCGACTCCATTGATTCCCAGATTTCTACAGAAAGCCAGGAACCTGGAAAGGACTATAATACTCATAGCCCCATTCTGGCCTCGTCAAATATGGTTTCCCTTTCTTCGAGCTCATTAAATAGAGGAACCATGGATTCTGGACCGAGTACCAGATCTGCTGACACATTCGTCAGGAGTTCCTCACCCGTCTCTACAGTCCCTCAAACTAGCAGCTTGGCTGCTCCGCTTCCCTGCCTAGCCAGGTCTCATCTACTCCCTCCAGCAGTTCAACACATCCTGGTTGCTTCTCATAAAGCTTCTACTACTAAGCTTTATACGAGTAAGTGGAAACGCTTTGTATATTGGGCATCTAGTCAAAACTTAGATCCCTTGGTAGCTCCTCTACATAAAATTTTGGAATTCTTATCCATCCTTTTTCACGAAGGAGCTTCTGCTTCCACTCTAAGAGTACAGTTGGCGGCCATATCAAACTTCCATATTGGTGAGGGAGGTTCTCCCATTATGTCTCACAGACTTTGTAAAGCCTTTATGAAAGGAACCTTCCATCTTAGACCGCCTGTCAGAAAACCTTTCTTTCCATGGAGCCTGAATTTGCTGCTGTCGCAACTCATGTTGCCACCTTTTGAACCTGCTTCGTCATGCCTCCTAAAGTTCTTATAGTGGAAGACGCTGTTTCTCATCGCCGTGACCTCAGCTCGTAGAGTCTTAGAGCTGCAGGCATTATCGGTCAGACAACCTTGCTTGATATTCCATCCATACAGGGTCTCTTTGCGTACAAATCCATCTTTCTTTCCTAAAGTATGTTCAGTTACGAATATTAACCAGTCTATAGAACTCCCTACCTTTTTCAAAAACCATACTAACAAACTGGAGTATATGTTGCATAAGTTGGATGTTCACAGGCAGTTAAGATTTTATTTAGATAGGACCAAAGCTTTCAGGAAGACGGATCAGCTCTTCGTCACATTTGCAGACAATAAAAAGGGCATGGCAATTACTAAGCGTACACTATCTAAATGGCTTGCTGATTGTATAACATTTGTATACTCTACATCAAAGCAATCCTTACCAACCAAACCTAAGGCCCATTCTACCAGATCCGTTTCCACTTCTTTAGCTCATGCGGCTCGCTTGCCTTTGGACACTATTTGCGCAGCAACCACGTGGTCTAAACCACATACTTTCATCACTCATTATAGAGTGGACAAGGTCTCCAGGGATAGGACATCATTTGGTTCCACTGTGCTTAGGAACGTTCTTCCATGAGTCACTCAGGGTCACGGAGCTAGGGACGCTACCCGTGTGTAAGAACAAACGGCGAGATTGAACACTCTTACATAAAGAAGTTATTTCCTTACCATAAAGTTCCATGTAGAGTGTTCATCTCGCCTTTGTTCTTACATCCCCCCCCCCCATGTGTTTGGAAGAACTGGTAGGATTAGAGTCTGATCGACATGTCTTGACCCTTTGCGGGGTATATGGTCCCGTGTGTTATGGGATATATGCTTAGACCATTAGTTATTGCTATGGTGAGAGAGTGTCTCTGAATGGCTGAAGAGAATGTATGCTTCTAACACCGCAGGTGTTGGATCCTTTGGTCTGGTTTGTTTGCAAACTAGATCTGAGTAATGGCAGGGAGGATTGTGGGATATGGGCTGGTCTCGAGCTTCTGTGAGATTCAGAGCTTTGCAATTCGTCCGACTCTGAGCCAAGGATTGGCTCCGAACCCGTGTGTAAGAACAAAGGCGAGATGAACACTCTACATGGAACGTTATGGTAAGGACATAACTTCTTTTTAGTGTTGCTGCCCCAATATGACAAACCAAAGGGCACAAACAACAGAAATTCCAACTGTATATATAGATCTATATACTAGATCAAAACATTGGGTGTTAACTTGATCAGATAGAATCATCCTCCCTCTAGTTAAGCTAAGTATTCTCCCTGCAATTTTGCATTTTTACCACGTTTCGATATTACATTGCAGTCTCTGTCTGTATGACTAAAAATCATATTTTTCAGTCAGCTGGCTGGCTGTGTGATTAACAGAGCCTCTGTTTTGTTACATACTGAGTGTTCTTTGTTCACCTTTTAGACAGCATCTCTGTTTTGCTAAACAAAGTGTTCTCCCTGTGACCCTACACTGTTTTTCCCACTTTTTACACTTAATTTTACATTAAATTACAGTTTCAGTTGTTTCTATGGTTGGGGTGTAAACGTGCTGAGGGCAGTAGTGACTATTCTGTGACAAGGAAAATGTTGCTGCTGTTTCTGAGGGGATGAGCATTATTGGCTGGAGTTTTAGGTGCTTTTTTTATTGAGGCTTTCACTTTACCTCCTCAGTTTAACAATGGTGGGTGGCTCTCCACACAGCACTGCACAATGCTGTATTCAATAGACACACAGTCACTTTCACTTTCAAATTCTGCTTCTGTTTTAGGGGGTCTTGGTTAACTCCACCTTCTAGTTAAAGCAGTACAAATTGCAGAGTAAAGCAGCAGTACATTGTTGCGCTTCTGAGATAATCTTATAACCAGCCAAGGCCAGATAATTTACTGCATTCCTTGTTTAGGTGCTTGAACCTAACTTTTATGAACATTTATTATTTTATCTCAAATCATTACCATAACTAGGAGCTGACATGCTATTATCTTATTTATTCTTAACATCCAACAAGCTAACCTCATAGCCAAGCTAGACTAGAATATTGACTGCATATTGTTAACTTAGTTCTCAACCTAAATTAATTTATGTCTGTTATGTTTCTTTGAACTAATAATTTGGTACAGGATCTGAAATGCTATTGTATTCCTTTATTCTTCCTTGACTTTCCTTGCAGTCTTGCTCAGAAATGGAAGATCTAATAGCTAGGCTACCCTGTGTTGCAAGCCTCATAACATGTGGTATACTCGGGTAATGTAAGAATTGCCCGATGCTCACAGATGATTAACTCATCATGCCTATTTGTGAGAAATTCAAGTACCTGGCCAAATTCAAGGCCACACTCTTAAAACAAAAAAAAAATCTCTCTGAGCGTCAGTTACATACACCACACTTTGCACATACTCACACTTAATTATCATATGCTGACACACTTAAAAAATACTTGTCCAGGCTGCAGTCAACTAGTATGTTTAAGGCCCAATGTAAACTAAGTACAGCAACACTGATTCAACACAGCTGGGAGTTACCAGGAAACAGGACATGCTAGACTACACCAAGGCAATCTTCAAACATGAATAGAAATGTACTAGTAATTGGTGACTCCATAGTTAGGCATACAGATTCTACAATCATGAAGCTGACAAAAGTAGGGTGAAAGTGAGCTGTCTCTCAAGAGTCAAGGTTGCAGACACTGAAAGAGCCCAGAGGATCCTTAAACCACATGAATATGAATATGACATGGTGGTGGCTCGTGTTGTGGTAAATGACCTAGTGGACAAAACCATAAGGGATATGGAAAGAGAGACATGACAGACACTCCATGCATGTCACAAATGCCAGAAAGACCCTAGTGTTGAGTGGAATCCTTCCATCATTAAAAATGATGCCAAGGTATGAAGAAAGGATGATTTGCTGTAACAATTGGCTAAATACCTGTTCTCATTCTAGAGGGATCCAGTATGTGTCTGTATGTAATGAGATGCTTGACATTCGCACTTCCTTTGCCAAGGGTGGTTTATACCTCTCCATTCCAAGGCTTCCACAGTATGATGAAAGCTTTGGCTACCCCATTTGTGTCTTTTTTAGACAGGGTCCAGTTGATGGGCCTCCCAGCCTAACATCCAAAACAAATCAACCACTGGACCATATTAGGGTGTCTCTTCTTAATGATAGAAGTCTAAACAGCAAACTGACATACATTGTGGTCCTCATGCATTTGGAGTACATCCATGTTTTGTGCTGTTATAGAAACCTGGTTTAAGTGCCCAGGGAGCATTCCAACAATACCTGAATTTGTGTTTACCATTCATTTAAGCCTGATGGAAAATATGGTGGTGTACCTATATTTGTTATAAACTACATTATCTCGAGACATAGACCTAGAGACCCACAAGCAGAGCTTACACAGATTCAAATCATACTAAATAAGATCAGCTGTCAGATTATAGTGTTTTACAGGACCGCCTGTTTGTCTCTAGAAAAATCACTCAGCATTCTTAAATATTTTTGATGAACTCCCCATAAGTAGGAATACTGTTTTCCTATGAGAGTTTAACTACCCAGTGATTAATTGGTGGGCCTATGCCACCAATGTAGGATATGCACAAAAATTCGTAGATTTTATAAACAAGAAGTCCGTGACCAGATTGTTAATGCCAGCTAGAGAATAGAGTATTCTTGACCTGGTCATAACAAATTTAGCATCTGTATGTATCACCCCCAAAGTATTCCACTCCCTGGTTAAGTCAGACCACAGACTAATAATCTTTTCCATCAAAATCTCTAAAATGTCAGAAACAAGTTTCATAGAATTGAAGGACTTTAAACAAACAAATCCCCTGCAATTCTGTGATGAAATATCTAAATCTGTGTATGAAACATGACCCATCAGGGCCTTTGGAATTGCTATTTAACTATAGCCTCCAAACAGGCTTTGTGCCTCATGAATGAAGAAAGGCAACAGTCATCCCTCTGCACAAAGGTGGGTCATCTACAGACCCTGGAAACTACAAACCCATACATATCACTAGTCTTATATGTAAAGCCATGGAAAGAATTATCATGGAGATGATCAATAGAGATATAGTAAACCTCCAGACACTGGACCCAACCCAGTTTGGTTTCGTAAAGGGCAGATCATGCCTACTCAACCTGGTGGACTTCTTTGAGAAGGTCACCAAAACAATGGATAAGGGCAAAATAGTTCACACTGCCTACCTTGACCTGGCCAAGACATTTGACACAATACCCCACTCGAGCATTGTTGACAAACTCAAGAGGTTAGGTACAAACCCGTATGTCACTCAGTGGATAGCCAGCTGGCTCACAGACAGGACCCAGGAAGTTAGAATTGGGGAGTCTACCTCTACAAAGAGGCCAGTCAGAAGTGGAGTCCCTCAGGGATCAGTCCTTGGACCGCTCCTTTTTGGCATTTACTTCTCGGAAGTCAAAGCCAATGTCCGTGGTCTCTGGCTGACTAAATTTGCAGATGATTGTAAATTAGGAGCTGTCATTGAATCTCACACTGACACAGATGTTCTTCAGGAGGCCCTGGCAGACAAAGAACTGGTGTCAGTCATGGGCTAAAACTAAATGCCAAGAAATGCATAATAGTATCCTTTGGGAAGTCATCCATCCCTGGTAACTATCATATTGACAACACACCCCTTAGAGCTGACCCAGTAGTCAGGGACTTAGAGACGCACACAGATAGTAATCCAACCTTTGATCAGCACGTGTCTGCAGTGGTGAGGAAATCATTCTATGTTGCGCAACTTATAAACAAAGGTGTGTCATCTAAGTCCAAGGAAGTCATTGTTTCACTGTATTCGGCAATCATCAGACCTATCATGGAGTACAATGCCCCCTTTGGTATGTACCTAACTAGGCATATCCAACAACTGTAACTTCCACAGAGGTTCCTCACTAAAAGAATGCAGGGTATAAGTAATATGTCCTATGCAGGCTGCCTCAAGGCCCTATCCTTGTATTCTGTCTCCTACAGGCTTTTGAGGGGAGATCTATACCTGGCATACATGGCATTCTCAGACCTCGCTCTGATTGACCTCCTGCATATCCACAAAACAAATAGCATCAGAATTACCCGTTCTAAAGACTTAAACCTTGCCTGTGATATAAATAGGACCCACTGGAGAGATAGGTATATATCCCAGAGACTACCCAGTCTATGGAACAGGCTTCCCATCCATGTGAAGCAGAGTTCCTCCCTAATCCAATTCAAGTGCAACTTGGACAATTGGATGGAAAACTGGAAATTCATCCCTGGTTTGGTATCTATGTCTCCGAAGCAAACAGGTAACCTGTAAATGCTTAATGTCCCAGACCCATGCTTACACTTATCAAGGGTATCAGAACTCGTCAGACATTTGGGATGCATGGCTAGGCTTAAAAATGCCCTTGTGTTTGTTAGCCTAGTAAACACATATGAGCCTATAACAGTATTACCACAATGTTAATACCACAGAGTTATGCAGGCAAGTTCTACTTGCATCTGGACAAATGTATTAACTTGGCAGTCCCTACTAGATCCAACTGAATGGGGAAGTTTAAAAACAGACCAGTGTAGTCATCCGTAAGCATTAATAAACTGTATAATAAAAGAAAGAATCTCCTAAACCTGCATAGCAGTACAAACAACCCATCAAACAGTTGTATAAGAAATTCAAAAAAGACTTCAGAAAAACTAAGGTATCCCATGAGTTCTGGCTAACTGCAGAAACCAAGGACAACTACAAATTCTCCTTTAGTTATGCCAAAAGAAACAAATAATACCCAACATTGCTCAGAGCTTATTCATAATGGTACTACCTACTCCGGTAAAGTGGACATTGCCAAAATACTGGCAAATAAGTTTAGTGCCAACTTATCCCAACTGCATCTATTCCAAGCCCACTTTTCTGTGATGGAATCAAGCCACCAACCATCATGTTAAGAGCAAGTACATAGGTACTCTCCAAAACAAAGGATTTGTCATCCATGGGGGACAACAACATATCCAGTTGCCTCATTAATATCACTAAACAAGCATTGGTGGAACCATTCATTGACCTCTTCATCCTGAGCTTAGCAAATGACTTTGTGCCTTGAGAGTAGCACACAGCTGTTGTGGCACCTTTGCGAGTAGAGCACAGCTGTTGTGAAGCCACTCCACAAGGGTGACCTCACCAGTAATAACAGGAATTATAGACTTATTAGCCTATTGAGTCTTATATTCAAAGATATGGAATGTATCATAACTGATCTAGTTAACTGTGATATCAAAAACCTTATTAAACTCAATCCCTCAGCAGTTTGGATTTGTCAAGAGTAAACCCTGTCTAATGAATCTTATGAACATGTTTGAGAGGGTTACTTAGCCCAAAATATATACGCAAGATATCCATATAGCCTACCTTGACCTCACCAAGGCATGATATATAATACCATATGCAAATATAATAGACAAGCTGCAGGAGCTCCAAACTGATCTAGATGTAGTTAGGTGGATAGCCAGCTAGCTCAGGAACAAAATTCACATTGTAAGAGTATGGAGTGCTTCTTCAAAGTGCATCAGGGCTCTGTGCTGGGACCTCTTCTAGTTGCTATCTACTTCTTAGGTCTCCACTTACCAAGTAGTGGTCTCTGGTTAACAAAATGTGCAGATGGTTGTAAGCTGGGAGGTGTTGTCACGTCCCCCTCTGATGTACAGGCCCTTCAACAGGAAATTACACTTGTGTGTACCAAAATGGGCTCAAGCTAAATGCTAAAAAGTGCAACAATTTTTTTTTAGGCAATGCCAACCTGACAATCCTTCCATTATAGCAAATCAAAACCAATAAAATGTAAAGGTGTTACTGCTCAATGCTAGGAGTCTAAATAAGAAACTCTACTCCCTACTAGCTCTCTGTTCCCTAGAAAATGCTAAAGTCTGTGCAGTCACTGAGACATGACTTAAAGCTGCAGAAAACACCCCATACAGTGCAAGGCTATAATGCCTTCCACACATTTAATCAGCTACTATACAGGGACTAAAGGCAGAGGTATCACGATTTACAGCAAAAATAAATACACCTCAAGGCTGGTCAGGCAGGGTGATGTAGCTGAATTTCTGCATGATCAAATCACTCTAGGTAAAAATCGCATACCACTTCCTTGCAAGCTGTATGTCACCCTCTATAGCCCAGGATATCTATAGCATGTATTTAAGCCTACTGGAGACGTTCACCATCCAGCTGAATACCATATTCATGTGGACTTCAATTACCCTATGATTAACTGGGAATCATATACAACACCAAATATACAGAAACAGAGATTCCTGAATTTTGTAAACACAAACTCTGGGCACGGACATACTGGATGTGGTCCTCACTAATATGGGAAAGAGCTGCACACCCTGTAGTGTAATGTGCTCTCTGGTAAGGTCAGACCATAAAATGATTTCCTTTGAAGTAAAAATAAAACCCAGAACCCCAGGTAACCCTGAAATGTTCAGGAATTACTCTAAGGCTAACTTCTTACTGTTAAGTGATGACCTGGTAAGATTACAAACTCCTCTAAAGCCCAAGAACACTGCTGTTAGTATAGAACTGTTCACAGAAACCCTGTAGAAGCATGTTAATAGCTGTAGAGAGTCAGCTGAACCCAACATGAGTAAGTACAGAACTGACTCAAAAAAAAGCCACTCTGGTAGAATCCCTCCATCAGTATGCTATGTAATACAGGGAAGAAAATCATGGCAAAAATTAGAAGGTGTGGCCCCCAGCTGGTTAAAAGCACTCTCATTAAATTAAGCAAATAACTCAGAGGACAAATAAAGGCTACCAAAGCCAAATTTTAGGTAAAGCTAGCCTCCATGGCTAAGGATAACAAAAATGCATTATTTTAGCTATCTCTGCAGCCTTAAAAGCAATGCATAATTGTGTGCATTGTTAATAGAGCCACCTACACTTAGCCAGAAAATACAGCAAACATACTGGCAGACAAACAGAACTCTAACTTTACCCTTATCTCCTCCAGCCTTCCTTTAGGAAATACCATCATACTTAACTCACACAGCTATCACGAGGGAATAGGTCCTCAGTGCTTTATCTAAGGCTAAGAACACTGCAACATTGGGCACAGACAATATCCCAGGCTGTCTTCTAAATAGCATGAAATGTGACCCATCAGACCCTCTGAAATTGCTATTTAACCACAGCCTCTAAATGGACTTTATACCTCATGAATGGCGAACAGCAACCGTCATCTCTCTGCACAAAGGGAGGCCATATACGGACCCTGGAAAGTACAGATCCATTAGACTCACTAGTCTTATATGTGAAGCCATGGAAAGAATTATCATGAAAATGATCACTGATGACATAGGAAGCCTCCAGGCACTAGACCCAACCCAGATTGGTTTAATCAGGGGTGGGTCATGCCTACTTAAGCTTATGTACTTCTTTGAGTAGATCACCAAAGCAATGAACGAGGGCAAAATGGTTCACACTGCCTGCCTTGACCTGGCCAAGGCATTTGACACAGTACCCCATGTAGGCTTTGTTGATAAACACAAGAAGTTGGGTATAATTCCTTACTGGAAGATATATACCTGGAAATTTCTTCATAGATACTATTTGACACCACAAAAAAATTGGCAAAATAACAAAAAAAATTATATGAAATGTTAGTGGTGTAATACAGAAAATGCTGATTGGTATCATATGATTGTTGCCTGTAAGATGTTGTCTTTATTTTAGAGTGAATTTAGAAATTTCTTTAATGCACTATGGAATGATAAATGTATAAGTTCTGATTCTCTCATCTTATTTAATGTACTGATTCTAGAGGTTATACCCAAAACGCAAATATTATGGTCAGTACCGGTTGTAACAAGAAAAGTTATAACACAAAATTGGAAAAATAACTCTCCTCTTTCCTTTAACTATGAGTTTGTTTATTTAGCCATGTCACTATTTGATAAAGAAATTACAAATATAAAGCTGAGAACAAAAAAATCAATGCATAAATTTATTGCTTGGGAAAGTTGCATTCTTTATTGCTGAAATTTTAGTCGATTTCCTGTATGTATATAGAAATGTATTATTTTGTTATGGACCTTGTACATAGTTCTTTTTGTTATGATTTTAAGTATAAATGTTGTCTTATTGTTCTTATTAAAATAAAAAACATTGTTGAAAAAAAAATTGTGGAACAGTCCTAAGGTGAATTTACCAAGGGAAATACTAAATTTATTTAGGCCTTGGTTTCAATAAAAAGTTTACAAAGCTTTTTATTAAAATAAAAAAAGTCTCAATAAATAATAATGAACTAGGGCAAAATGCATTATGGCACTTAACTCAGAGTGCTTTGACACACTGTTAAAGTATTTTAATACTTAATTTGTTATATTCCTTTATTAAATGGATTATAGTAGAGCTATATGCTTGATTTCCTTTATGAGCTCACAGTTCTTCAGACTGCATATATCGCCGCATTGCTTCATCATTTTAACGTTTTAATTCGTTAACTGTGAACTTATAATCTAATATAGTCTAATATAATTGCCTGTTTTATTCTGTATTTGTTTTGTTTATTCCAGAATGAATTTGTTATCATTGGAATCACATTTTGTGCTCTATATATATATTGTAGTCTACACGAGTGTGTTTGAATGGTTGGATAAAGATGTTGATAATAAGGAGTGTGTATGGAAAAAGAGGACTGAGAATGTCTGTAAAGACCGTTCTAAGTGTATGGAATGGGCTGCCGCAGGAATTGACAGAGAAGCTAGAAACTGGAAGAGGGTTTTTAATGTATACGTCTTTAAGTGATGGATGATACGTACTAAATTGTGGAAGCAGTTAAGAAAGAGTAAATGGAAAGATCTGGGGTATGTCTGGGGAATTGGGGGTGGAACGGGAATGAAGTGGGCAGAAATAAACAATCACATTTGCAGGAGACAGTCTGTGCACACTTGTCTGTGCACACTACTTTAGCATAAGTAATGGTAAAATAACACAATTAAAATCATGTACATTGTTAATTATGGACTAAAAATGCTTAGTTATTAGTTGGGTACATGCAAACTCATGCCTAGCACAAATTTAATTGAGAAAAGGAAAGTAGAATGTTGTAGTCAGGGGGTTCAATGTTAGATTTGCAATTTACTTGTGTTTTGTAAAAGAAGATCTCAAACTGCAGCTTGAAGTAACCTTTTGCAAGTCAAAAAAGGAAAGAAGAATGTTGTAGTCGGGGAGTTCCATGACAGATGTACAATACCTTATGTTTTGTAAAAGAAGAACCAAACCTTTAGCTTGAAGTAACATTTTGCAAGTTGAAAAAGTAGAATGTTGTAATCAGGGAGATCTGTAGTAGATGTTCAATACACTGTGTTTTGTAACAGAAGAACCCAAATTGTAGCTTGAAGTAACTGACTGTAAGGAAAAGACGCAAGGACTGCCACAGAAGTAAAGAAGAGAGAGAATGTGATCACTTACACTGAAAGCAGGTGTTTTGGAATCTGGCCCCCTGTGTAAGCCTGTGTATAGACAAAGTCTTTCAGAATCAAGGCAGACTTAAACTGAGAGCAACTCTTTTGTAATATGAGACAATGTATGTGTTATTTAGTGCCTAGAAGAACATTCAGAGCCTTTTAGTTTATTTGCTTCCATTTTCCTGCCTCATATAATGAAGGTCTTGCCATTTCTTTGCTTGCTCAAATCTTACAATTTTTCAGAAAAGAATTTGTATTGATCGTCCTGATCCAGGGTCAACATAGTATTCTCAAATTAAAAAAAATTAATAGTGCAAATCTTAACAACTCTTTGAAGTACCACAGACTAACAGCAGGGCTATTAGACTGATCTGGTAAGTTTGACACATCAGGAAGAGTGTGGGAGAAGGTCTTGCTGCTTAAGAAGTACAGGTTCGGCTGTATCAGAAAAAAATGCAGCTTTAGTTCTATTGCTTTGAAGAGTGTTTAAATGTACAAAGCATCCTTCATTTAACATAAGTCAGGGTCATTTGTTGAAATGAAAAAGAAAAAGCTGACAGTTTCTGGAGGTTACAGAATCACTGACTCACAGCACTGTTGCTGTATTTAAATGAAGAAGACACTTCCAAATATCTGGAATGGCACTATAGGAAGTTATAGTCTGTGAAAAAGATAATCATATCAGTATGGCAGGCTCCTGTTTGAGGATTTAAAAATTATTTTCAAAATAGTTAACAGTGATTGTAATGCAGCAGTAGGACACAAAACATCATTATCAAGTCATGAATGAAATAAATGTTGGAGTTTCAGGGTAGAGTTTTCCTGTAATGACACTGTGAATTGCAACATGTTGCAGGCATTTAGGTATTCTTATGGGCCATTGATTTTGAGGCAGTAGAGGTCATTGTATTGCATTTCATGCTTTGAACAGGGTAGACAGATCCAAATTAGGGCTGTCAGTTGCCACCACATGGTAAAATTAGAAAAAAAGATTAAGGTCCTTCTTGTCCAGAAACACTACTCACTGACTTGTTATTTTTTTAAGTGAGGCCTGTGTTGTGAAGGCCAAAGTCAGTATGCAGCAGATTGAGCATTGTTTCTAACTTGATGTTGCTGGTGAGGTCAATCATTCATTTACTGTGGACACCTATAGGCACCTGATTTAATTGTGTCCAGCCTTCAAAGTCTGTTATCCAGTGCTCTAAGCAGGGCATTATCACCTGAGATGTTGCCATCTGTTTCATATCCACATTTGATATAGTTCTGATTCCTTGCAGGATAACCAGCTCTTTTGAATATCTTCTTATGGTAGGAGCAAATTGTATATACCTCCTTGTATACCACTGACCTGCTAAACTGAGGGTGTTTTGCAAGTTCAAAAATGCCCTTGATAGGCTGATATTAGCCATAGAGTTCACCATTTGTACTGCTGCCCACTCTTTGTTAAAGGCGTTCTGTGAACATTGTGCAATCACATTTGATTTGGAGATGCAACCAGTCTATTGGTTTTACCACTGTGCAATTTATATCAGTATGGAGTTAACTTTGGTTAGGTCACCCAGTATTGAGCTGACCTTTTAGAGATATGCAGAATGTGTCGATTTGTGACCTGGTACTCTTGTTGGTGTAGCTTCTTCTTGAGCACATTGTAAATGATCCATAGTTGTAGCTGTGTGATCCCTATGAAGTTGCTGTATTATATGTATATAGTTTCTCTATTTGCAGTCATGAATGTTGGTCTGATCAAGAGCTTCTCAAGCTGAGGTTGAGGAGAAAGGGATGAAAGCAGAAATGCCAGTAAACAAAGACAAATCTTCTGGAGAACAGACATAGAATGGATCACCACTGCATACTGTACCATTCTGAAGTCTTCTGTAAGAAAGTAATATCTAACCCCTTGATGGATCTACTGTTGTGTTCATTCCCTTTCTGATTCAGTTCATCATTTTTTATGTTGCCCTTGCGCACAGGGACACATGCCTTTTGCTGGCAGACACCTTAACATCATATATCTCTGGAGGAGTGTGTGCC
Organism: Protopterus annectens; assembly: GCF_019279795.1. Classification (NCBI taxonomy): domain Eukaryota; kingdom Metazoa; phylum Chordata; order Ceratodontiformes; family Protopteridae; genus Protopterus; species Protopterus annectens. The sequence goes on from NC_056731.1 coordinate 247,858,806, forward strand.
TAGCCTATGAACTCATTTGTTCTTTATTGTCAGTTACACGGTTTGGCTCTTGATTCTTACCTTCCTCTTGAAGGAGTTTTTGTTTCATTCTTAAAATTTCAAAGCATTCAGAATGTTCACACAGGTGCCAAGTAATGAGCCAAGACCCACATCAGCATTGTCTTTGTTACCAGTAAAAGGACAGAATGTGATTCACTGCCAAAAGTACTATCAGTTCATCTTGGCCCCTACAGAGATGGTGTGTGTTGGGGGGGTTCTCCTAGTATTTTTTGCTACCTGTATAACAGCAATTAAAAGTGGCCAATGTCAGAATTTACAGAAAGACTCTGTGCTTTGCCTCAAGTCTTTGCCAGAGCACCATCAGAAAGCCAAAGGAATAGATGACTGGCTCCAGTCAAATGCTTTTGTGGAGAGAAGACCATTTCACAAATAACCCACTATCTTGTGTCATGTGAATTCCCCTTCAGATGATAAGGACTTCAGCTTGCACTCGTCTACTTTATCTGTGTGCCAACTTGGTGTCAGAGATATATGCACCTGTCTTCTTGATCTTGCGGAATGGCTCCCTGGATCACTTGGCTGTAGCTTGAGATATTGCACTAGGGATAAAGAACTCTTCTTCTCTTATTTTCCCTCAGGTCCTGTTGGATTGAACATCCCAGATTGAAGAAGGTTCACTTGAGTTTTTCTTGTGCCAGAGAACAAAGCTGAAGCTGTAAATTGCAGGTGTTTGCTTGGAATCTAGTGGATGGAATTACTTCACAGAAGTGCAAGAACACACATTTATAGAGCATGATTTGATGCCAACACAAAATCCATTGTAAGCCTCTCAAGTCCTCGCTGTGTCTTTAGCAGATGTGTCCCTAAGTGCCAACTCTCAGTCAGTGATGTCCAGGTAATGCCTGCTGTATGCTCAACTACACTGCACTCTCTGTCCATGCATGAGCATGTCCCTGGTGGAACTTCTGTAGTGGGATAGAATAGATTGTTGCTCTTGGCTTTTTATGACAACTCAGAGGGCACAGAGGACTTTTTCTCTGAGATAGGTCTTGAGTGTCCCACCCTCTGTAGCTTTCTACTGGATGACCTCTTCTTTGGAGAATCTTTGAAGTTCATGGAATTCTCTTTAGAATATCCTCTGATCCTTATTCCTTTCTCTCAGAAATTTCTTGTTGAGTGTTTAATGATGCAGGAAAGAACAGCTTTGGGTTAGCCTCCTTCAGAGCCTATTATCAAGGATGTCACTTTTACACTTTTGAACCACCCACATTCTTCTTTTGTGTCTCCCATGAAACCAGTTGCTGTCTCTGGAGAAGCCTTCCTGACTGGATCGCGATCTTGACCAGGCATCCTTCAGTAGACTCCTAGATAATCTACTCAGTCCAGAGCAGGACCCAAAGAGCAGTGCACTGGGTCATCTTCAAATATTTATTTAGTAAAGTACTTGTTACAAAGAACATTACACATTTTCATCCTGAACAATATTGCTAAAGAGCAATTTTTCTCTATCAGTTAGGACTTAGCTGTTATCAAGTCAATTATTAGAAGCAGAGGTTTGTTTGTTTATACTATGTGTTTTCATTTTTACATGATCCTTTTGCTTTGTTGTTTTTTATGTTTGTGTCTATTTTCTTGTTGTAATGTTTAGCTGTTTTACAAAGAAACATAATATGGATTCTTGCAGTGTACAACTTCATTATGTATGTGTTTTTTATCACTGTTTTTTTTCTGTTGTGGGCTTTTCTTCCTAGGTCAGCATTGTCAGTGGGTGCTGTCCAGTGTAGCTAACCTACAAAATATATTTTTTATTTTATTTATTTTATTTTTACATTTGTTGACCGGGCTATTCTAGCTCGATACATGTCCATTTTCAGTAGAGACCCGGGGAAAAAAGCTCCACTATGAATACAGGTAACAAACAGTGCAGTACTAATGTAGACAAAAAAAACAAGATTTTTCCATAACAGAGTAGAACTAACTATACTTTACAATCATTTACAAGCTATAGTTCCAAGTATTTAAAGGTAGAGACATGTTTATACAGTAGAGAGCTTGCAAGTAGGTTTAGGCTCTGCAGCAGATTCAAGGAAGGGCAATGTTAGTAGTGACTTTAGTAGGCTGAACAGAAAATGCGAGTTGTAGTAATATAATTTACAAGTATTAACAAGCTCTTGGTCATTATTTCTCTAAGTTAGAGACAAGTTTATACAGCAGAGAGCTTACCAAGCACATTTTAGCTAGGCAGCAGATTCAAGGAAAGGGGAAAGTTAGTAGTAATATCAGTAGGGTGAACAGTAAAAATTCTCAGGGGTTTACAAGAGGTATACAGAAGGCATTTAAAAGAATGGCAGACATAAAAATGAGGGAGTGAGTTTCTAGTCGGGATTTGTGCAAATAAACAAAATAGTAAATAGTTAAACCAAATAACACAGAAAAATAGTAAGAAAAGGAGATCAGTGTTTGAAATTTGTTTTTCTCCTGGATTGTCGATCTGTTTTTTTTTTTTTTTTTTTGTCTGTCAGCACTTGGCGTTACTAGGGGCAACATTTCAATAGGGAGCCTAGAAACTTAGAGAATGATGGACCAGATGGGATTGATGTCCAGATATTAGGTACAAATTTAATGTGAAAATGACACACATAAATAAAAATAAAATTAGCGTTACTAAGGGTTAAAAGGCAAGAGTTCAACAACTCTTGAAGCAGCTCATAACTGGGTATTTTCAAAGCCACTAAGGTACTAAGTTCCCACTGGACCTGGTATGAAAAAAAAAAAAAAACAATTCCCAGATAACTAATGCTGCAGAAGTTTAAAAACCATTAGCAACCCCAAAGGTGCAGCAGGCCAGATGATAGGGTACTAATAGCTCTTTTCAATATAGAGATCCTGAATCGTATAGGGCAGCATACCAACATGAAGATCTTGTGTGATCAAACACCCAGTATAAACTGAACTGGTGGAATATAGTAGTAATGTGAGGAGCACCCATTAGTACTGCTCTGCAGAAAAAGTTTTGAACTAGCTGCAGGTGGTCAGATTCCATGTCAGGAACAATAGGTAAAGTTAATTATCATAGTGAACAAAAAATTAAACCAAAGCTATAATAATCATATCCAGGACTTCTGGCAGAAGTAGGTACTTGAGTAAAAAAAAAAATACACCAAAAGTCAAAGAAAAATAAAAAAAAAATAAAAAATACACGACTAAAAAGCACTGGAACAAATGCAAGACCACGCAGGAACAGGCAAAAAAATTGATTTAATGCTTCCTAGTACCTCGGCCCATGGCCTTCAAGGGAATATATTAAAGCATCAAACAATTCACTTTTAAGTTATCCTAACTAATTATTCACTCAAACATTTCATTGAATACTTAACACATAATTGATGAATTGTTGAATGCACTTAAAGAAACAAGCTTTAGACCTGTTCCCACAAAATAATTTTGCAATGTTTTCCCATTTCTTGTTAAACATATGAAGTGACTTAACAGTTACACTCTTACAAAAACATTTACTCTCATATTTAATACTTTTACTTCATTAATAACCGGGAAAAGCTGAAAGACAACAACAACAACAATAACCACGTAATACATCTACCCATAATACCTATGAATACACATATATATATATATATGTTTTTGTAGGTACTTAAGCTAGGACATATTCCTTACAGTTTAGCAAAAAGCCTTTATAACAACAGGCACCTGGACCCTATGTGTGACTTTGGCACTTCGCAAAGTAGTACAGGGTTTCAGGTTCTGGCACTTGAAATCCATGAGTGTGGCATGTAGTGTCATGGCAAAGGCTTCCTTTATTGAAGCTAAAGACCTTGGGCATGAGAAGAACTGATGATTCAATACATTGCAAGACCCAGGACCTCGATGCAAGGCGTAATCAACCAAGTTGAGCAAGGCTAAGGTCCACACATTAGTGGCAAAATAAGAAAACCACTGCCTGTGGTAAAGAAAAAGCACGCACTTTAATGTTTCCACACTATTAAAACAAAAAATAAATTAACATACATAATTCACGGACTAAGCGTTTTCACCTGATAAAATATTAAGACATCATCAGAATCAGTGAAAACGTCTTTAAGCTCTGTTTAAATAACACCAGATCTTAAAGTCAGTCATTACATAATTTCCTGCCATGTCAAATTATGTAATATGAAGAATAAAATCTCTAATAAATAAATATTAAAAATGTTAAAACAGTTAAAAGTTAAAAATAAGATATCTGGAATACAACTTTAACCTATTGTTAAAATGGTAAATGAAACAAATCTTTGCAAAAAGGTAGATCATAAGCTCTTTGCCCTAGATAAAACATATGTACATCAAGTATAAACCTCACATAAAAAAAAATTCAAACTTCTTTTGCTGTCTTTTTTAGAAAACGCAACATCTGTATTGTCATTAATGCCTGACTTATCTTTGGCATTTAATCTAAGTTGCCATTCTAACTCTTTGTTTAAAAGTTCTAACTCAGGGTCACCCCCTCTCATTCTTACTTTTGTTTGGTCTATCACAAAAAAATATAATTTTTTTATACTCATTGCATTCTCTAGTGTCCATGTATAAAGCACTGTTCTCTTTTCTTTTTCTTATATCCCAATTATGCTCCAGAATTCTGTCATGTAACTTCCTGATGGTCTTGCGTATATATAACACAGGGTATGACACACACGTAGCAATGTATACAACTCCTTTTGTATTGCAGTTGCAGCGTCCAGGACACTGCAGTGTCCTGTTGTATGTTTCAATAATCACATAAGGACTATGATTAATAAACCTACAACTACTGCATGCCCTGCATTTGCTCATCCTAGAGATGTATGTCTTTTTAAACTTTTCATTGCCACATTCAAGTATTTCCGTTTTTTCTCGTTTTCTTTGTCTTGTTTCTCAACCGCTTTCTTAGTTTTTCGATACAGCATCAAGTTTTTTAGTATTTGAAAATAGTATTTTCCTTATTTTTTACAGTAGTTGGTATTCTCTGTCTTACCCTCTAACACATGGTTCATAGGTTTATACTAGGCTATCTGCCCTAAGGCATTTATAAGCCTAGCCCAAAGTTTTGTGGCTCACGCCACCCCTTATATGAAAAAATACTGTACCCATTAGTTTGTTGTGCCTCTGTCCAGCAGTGACACATAGATGATTCCCGGGGTAAACCTACGATCTCCCATCCACAGGTCAAGATTTCTCTTGAACAGAGTCAGCGAGGTGCTCTGCCTCACATGGACCGGGATTTTATTCCACAGCATAGGGAGTCTCTGAGTGATAAATCTGTCCCTCCAGCACGTCCTATTTATATCCATGCCAAGGTTTAAGTCGCTTGCTCTAGTGGTTTTGGTGGATTTGGATTTTTTGAGGTGGAGCATGTCCATTAATTCCGGGTTGGACATGGCCTTGCATGTCAGGCACATGTCACCTCTGAGCAGATGGTATGCGACTGAATAGAGCTGGAGTTTCTTCAATCTGGCAGCATATGACAGATTCTGGAGTCCCTTTATCCTTTTGGTGAGGAACTTTTGGGGTCTCTCCAATTGCTGCAGATGTCTGGTGAGATACATCCCGAATGGGGCATTGTACTCGATCATTGGTCTGATAAGTGAAGAGTACAGGGGAACAATGACCTCACTAGATCTGGATGTGAATCTCTTCATGATCAGGTGGGCAATGTAGAAGGTCTTTCTAACCACTTTAGCAACGTGAGTGTCAAAAGAAAGGCCACTGTCAACCTGGGTCCCCAGGTCCCTGATAACCTCTTCTGTGCTTAGTGGATTGCCACCTATATGGTAGCTTGGGGTTACCTTGTTTTTCCCGAAGGGTATGACTATACATTTTTTGGCGTTTAACTTCAGGCCATGGCTGTGGCACCAGCTATCTGTTTCTGTGAGTCCCTTCTGAAGGATATCCGTGTCCGATGCACTTTCCACTATGGCGCCCAGTTTGCAGTCATCTGCAAACTTTGTCAGCCAAAGTCCTCCCATGTTGGCCTGTACTTCTGAGAAGTAGATGCCGAACAATAGGGGGCCAAGGACCGAGCCCTGTGGGACACCACTTGTGACCAGCTTGGAGTCTGACATAGCGCCAGCAACTCTAACCCTGTGGGTTCTGTCCTTCAGCCAGTTTGCAACCCATCTTGTGACATATGGGTTTACATTTAAGCTGGTAAGTTTTTCTACAATACCCGAGTGGGGTATTGTGTCGAAAGCCTTTGCAAGGTCAAGGTAGGCTGTATGGACTGCCTTTCTCTCATCAATGGCCTTGGTGACTGTTTCGAAGAAGTCGACCAAGTTCAAAAGGCATGATCTGCCCTTGACGAAGCCAAACTGGGTCGGGTCCAATGTCTGCAAGTCCCCTATATCTTTGTTTATGAGCTCCATTATGATCCTCTCCATAGCTTTGCAGACTAGACTTGTTAAGCTTATGGGGCAGTAATTACCAGGGTCCGTAGAGGCACCGCCTTTGTGGAGTGGGACCACAGTTGCCGTACGCCGCTCCTTGGGCACGTATCCTGTGGTAAGGCTGAGATTAAACAGCTGCCTTATGTGCGGGTTTAATTCCTCATTTAGCTCGTGTAGCACACAGCCGGGGACACCATCCGGTCCCATTGATGCTGTGTTTTTAGCTTTAGAGAGAGCAGCTTTCACCTGCACATTTGAGATGTCTGGGAGGCTACACTCCGCTGGGATAGTTATCTCTCCTTTAGGGGGGGAAAGGGGGTGAAGTTTGCACTGAACCTGTCTGCCAGTATGTTGGCAATGTCTGTGGGTTCAGTGATTTTTGTATCATTTTGGACTAATTCTGAGCATATCTGGGAGTTTCCACCCAGGTTCCTAACATAGCTGAAAAAGGCCTTATGATTGTCCTTTGAATCCATGGCAATTTTTCTCTCAAAATTGGCCTTAGTTGATTTTATGAGTGCTCGTATTTTTTTACTAATAATGATCAGGGGTGACTTCCCTTTTATGGATTTTGTTCTATCATGTAATAGCTTTCTCCTCTTATTGTAAAGTGTGTTAATGGTTGGGGTCCACCAGAATGGACGTTTGCCCTTTGTGGAAAGAGTCTTGGTTTTATTTGGGATTGCCTGATCCATGCAGTCCTGGAAGTGTTCATAGAAGGCATTTGTAAGGGCTTCCGCAGCTTGGGTTGTGGTTTCCACTGGCTCAGGGGCCTTGAAGGATACCACACCAGTCTTGAGTAGTGTGAAGTTTGCTTTAGAGAAGTTCTTCACTGTGGTCTTTTGTTTGGGGTGGGGCGGGATGTGGATTTCCAGTGAGATTAGTTTATGATCAGATCTCACCAATGAGGGATATACTTCCGGTGTGGAGCATTTTGTCCCCATGTTTGTGATAATGAGATCTAGTATATTTTCTCCTCTCGTGGGAACAGTGACTAGCTGTTCCATGGCATTTGAATTTATGAACTCCAGGAACCGTTGGGCTAGAAAGTTAGGGCTTGAGTAATGTTCCCAGTCTATATTCGGGTAGTTGAAGTCACCCAATATGATGGTGTTTGGAGATGCATTTATACCCTCCAGTGTCTTCAGGAAGGCTGTGTGGGGTTCCTGAGTTTGAGAGGGTGGCCTGTAGCATGCTACAATTTGTAGAGCAGTTTTGCCTATGGTTAGTTGCACCTGGATGGTTTCCGAAGCTTCGTGCATTGCCACCAACCTGGAGGTGTGGGTATCCTTTATGAATATGGATACACCCCCTCCTTTTGTGGTGTGGTCCGGGTTTTGGGGCCGGAACGCATGATATGAGGTAAAACCTAATAGTGCCTGGGTGCTCTCAGGAGCCTTGAACCAGGTTTCAGTTACAGCACAGACATCGATGTTCTCCATACTGAGAAGGGCCACGAGTGCATGCATTTTGAGATTTAGACTTCTGGCATTGAGCAGCATTACCCTCAATTCTTGATTATCATTGCTGATGATTCTTTCCTTTCCTTTTTCTAGCTTTTCCCTATCATACCTTCCTTAGTTGATTTTCTTGGCTAAGCCCTTTTTTGTTGTAGGACTGACGATCCTTACTCTCCTGTCATGGCTGACAACTCAACAGGATTCAAAAAAATGCACTTCTTGTGGGCATAAAGTGCCTAATTTGGATGCCCACAAGAAGTGCGTTTATTGTCTTGAAAGCCGCCCGTCTGCATACTAATTGCAGTATTTATGCTGCATTCAGTTCTAGAGCATTGGCTGACAGGCGCAGCAAACTTATTTTAAAAGGACTGCTTCCTCCTGCTTCAGCACCTCCTACTGGGACTCAAACCCCCGGCAAAACTACTAAATCTGCTCCTTTGGAGCATAGAAAACATTCTTCATTGAAGTCCCCTAGGAATTTGTTGGATCCATCAGTGAAAATTTTGAAACCTTTGGATCTGATGTCTTGTGACCCAAAAGCTTGATCTTCAGATTCAGTCTGTCCACTGAGGTCCCCTAGGACTTTGTTGGATCTGTCAGTGAAAAATTTGAAATCTTCAGATTTGATGTCCTGTGACCCAAAGCTTGATCTTCAGATCCAGACTCATCGGATCACAAAGCTTCAGATCCAGTCATAAAATCACGCAGTCCTACGGCTTCAGTCTTGGATCCTAGGCCTTCAGATCTGAAACCTGGCATTTCACACATCGAAAGAACTCACTCTCCAGAATTCATCCTGGATCCGATCTTTCCCACTCTGCATTCTCCCTTCACACAAACTCCCAAGAAGTATTTCAAGCCCCAGTCTACCACATCCTTCAGGTCCTCCAGAAGTCTGTCAAAAGTGGATGTGGTAGGATGATGTGAAAATTTGTCAGAGCTCAGATTTAAATGGGAGTCGTACCTGCTTACTCCTCTATTGGTTCTGTGAGTCTGCCAACCACTACTCACACAGTACTGTCTCCTTTTCTGATCTGTCCTACAGTTTCAGAGCCCTAGGATCCCACAGTCCAAAGATATTTGGAGTTGGATCTGAAGAAAATCACTTCTTCAACTCAGACAGCATCCCTGACGAGTTCTGCTCCTATACCTTTGGATCATCATGAGTCCCAGAGCTGAAGTGTAGGCATCGTATTTGTGGGGGCTGGGATATTCTCTGATGTTATTGGATCAGTCCTTGCCCCTGGAGTCTAGCCAGTGGACAGCTCGGATCCAAGTTCCATTCTTCAGGCACAGATCCAGTAGGAGTTGTAATCTACCTGTACTGGACTTTTCCGCTCCATTGTGGGTATCCACAGCTTCTCAGGGCCTGTTTGCTATTGAGGTTGTGGAAAGGCCTATTTCTCTTCATAGAGAACCGGTCTCTCACCCCTCAGATCCACTCCCTATTCCCTCCTCGGCTCTGAGCTCTGAATTGTTCAGGACTATTCAATAGGGACAGCCAATTCCAGCTAGCTTCCAGTCAATTCCCATAGAGGAACTCCCCCTCTCTTCAGATAGCTCCCCTGAACATCTCCCAGAGGAGATCCATCAGAAGACAATGTGCAAGAGGAGGCTCGTAGATTCACCTGCTGGAATCTCTCACAGAGGATAACTGACTTCAGTGAATGATAAGGGTTCCCCAGATCACCCTCAGTCGATGTCTCCTTTGGAGACATGTTAGAGATCCTCGGGTAGAAAGGTGGTTGGTCTTTCGATAATTTTTCTTCAAAGGAATCGGTATTTTTGGAAGCTTTTGGTTCTAACCCATCTACTTCTTGTGTTACCCCCCCCACCCCACCACCACAGACAAACTCATTGATTTTGTTTCCTGACGGGCATGGAAGGAGCCAGATACCACTGAGCCTATTCCAAGAAGATCTGACAAATTCTTAGCCCCAACTAAGGATAGACTCCATTGGAGCAAAGGAGTCCCAGTAGATGCTATGGTGGTGGCGGCCACTAAAAATGAGCTAGCAAAACAGAGCTTGTCTATCCATACTCCAAACAGAGAGTCTAGGGTGCTAGATTCTAAAGGTGAGTCTTTGCCTCGGTGACTTTGCGTCTCTTAACTACCTGGCACATATCACAAGACTACAGATTCTCTCTCTTTGAGTCTATGTCTGCAGAGGATTTCAAAAGATCATCCTCTCAAATGGCCACTTTTTTGTCAATTTCCAACGCCTCCATGAAATTGATCTCTCATGCAGTTGAAGGCACCTCATGGGCTGCTGGTTCAGGCTTTGCCATAAGTAGACATGTCTGGATGTGACTATATAACTTTGCAGAGCCTTTCAAGACATCTTTCATAAATGCTGACCTTATTGGTACATTCTTATGTAGTCCATTTGTAAAAGGAACACAGCAACCAAGGAGGGAAGACTGTCTGCCATGGGAAGCAAGTTTTCTACCCCTCAATGAACCTTTTATAGGAATCAAAAAGGCAGTAACAAAATGTGGTTCCACAAATCTCAGGGACCTTTCCAAGATCTCGTGGGAACAACAACTCCAGAGGCAGATCCAGTGGTAGACATCACCCTAAAGGCAGAGGAGGCCCGCAAAATCAGGGTGTCCACGATTTCTTTCCGGACAGACCCTTCCAGCACTCCTGAAGTTCTGCTCGACTGTCCATGTCTGGAGGTAGTTAGGGGATGATTATCCTTGCACCCAGACACGTGGGCAATAACAGAAAATTCATGGATGCTAAGAATAATATCCAGAGGTTATTCCATACCATTTTCCAACTCCCTATCTGCAAAAGAAAGAAGCTTCCTAATGTTTCTCCCAGTTAGTGGAAGGCAGCAGCACAAGAAATACAAAAGCTGCTAGACAAAAAGAGTCATCCAAGAAGGTCCTGTCAGACCAAGTAGGATTTAGAACTTGGATCTCAGTTTTGTTCTTGAAAAATTGACTCACTCATTTTGAGCCTGCTTCTTCAGCTTCCTTAAAACATTTTGCTTGGAAGACTGTTCTACTTTTGGCTGGATACCAATTCCATCTTTTAGGCTGCTACTTGGTCTTCTATTCATATTTTCACTAAGCATTACAAATTGGATGTTCTTTCCAGGGTCAGAACTGGCTCTGCCATGGTTGTTCTGCATGGGTTTCTGTAGGCGGAGGGCTGTTTCATGCCATCCTCCTCCCAGGCTTCTTCTTGAGCTTTTTTTACTCTCCCTTAGATTATGAATACTGCAACAGTGATATGGAAGAATAGTGCAGTTGCATAAAATCTTAACATAACAATAGATGTTCTTCTGTTCACTGTTGTACTATTCTCTCCCTCCCTCCTGCCCTGTCTGCTGTAGCCTTGTTCTTTCTTGCCCTTCTGACCAAGAGGCTCTTCTCCTTTTTCTCCTTCTGAATGCACATGTTTTTTTCCTTTTCTCTTGAGACATTCTTTTCCTCTTGGGGTTTTTCCATTTTTGAGTGTGTGCACCTGTACATCACCTTTATGGTCTATGCATTGCGCAGGGAGAATGTGCGTGGAGTACGTCCACCTATAAGTACTGAAGGCTTTGGTATACTGGCCGGAAGTTGGGCTATCCTTGGCAGGAGATCCATTAGGTTATGAATACTGCAACAGTGAAGAGAAGGACATCTACTGCTGTGTTAGGATTTTACAAAATTGTACTTTCCTGAAGGAACAGATCAATCTGAAGGAAATAACTCTTTTGCAAGCCCTGCAAACTTTCTCCCACCTATGGAAACCTGGACCACCCCTAGTGTGTATGGACAATACCACAGTCATGTAGTACATAAACAGGGCGACACCAGGTCTTACCAGTTGTGCAGGTTAGCACAGGAGGCATGGTTCTTGGCTACCCAGATGGACATCACCCTCATAGCCACATGCATTCCCTCACAAGACAATGTGTAGGCAGACTCCCTAAGACTCTCTTTAGAGGACCTCCACAAATGGAACCTAAACAGACAGGTATTCAGGCAGTTACGTTTCAGTGGGGTACACCTAAGACAGCCAACCATCAGCTCCACAAGTTCTGCATCAGGTAGCACTATACCTCAGCCCTTGGAGGACAGATGAATTCTCCTTCCAGCGGATAGAGAAGTTCTCTACTACCTCTTCTTCCAAAAAAATTTCTAAAAGCTCAAAAAGAAACTCCTTTTACTGTCCCCCATTTGTCCAAGACAACATTGGTTCCCCTGCTATTTATTTAATAAGTATTGACATTTAATTCCAGGAAAGTCCAACGGGGTAGGAGCCCATTTTCAGCATAAGCCCAGGGAGAAAAGTTCCAAAGTATTACAAAACATTTTAAAAATAATGATTTTACAGCCTTTAAAAAATACAAAACAAATACAGTTTGAATAATTATACCAAATTAGACATAATATCAAAACATTGGTTAAGAAGAGATACGAGTTATATAATAATGATTTAATAATGAGAGAAATTTTAGCCAGTTTATAGAGAAATTAAAGGTAAGTTAGTACAGTACAAATAGGAATTGCAACATGAAGTGAGAGAAATGCAGGCTTATGGTATATTTAGAGAGAAGGCTAGAAGAGAGAAATTGATAGACGTAAGAAATTGAGTGGTAAAGGGAAGAGTAAGGAGATGTAAGGTATGAATAGGTATTTGTCCACATTTAGGGGTATAGCTTTTCCTGGTGTTGAGCAATAACAGATGCAGTTTGGGTTTGCAAAAGGCAGATCATGTCTCCTAAACCTGATAGACCTCTTTGAAGTGGTCACCAAAGCTGTAAATGAGGGTAAGGTGGTACACACAGCCTATCTAGATCTCGCCAAGGCTTTCAACACCATCCCTCACTCTGGAATTATAGACAAACTCACTAAACTAGGTATAAATCCCTATGTCACAAGATGGGTTGCCAACTGGCTCACTGACCGAACCCACACTGTGAAAGTAGCAGACTCTAAATCCAACTTCAGACCAGTGACAAGTGGAGTACCACAGGGTACAGTCCTAGGTCCTCTCCTGTTTGCTATCTACTTCTCTGAAGTACAGGCTAACACAGAAGGTCTTTGGCTAACAAAGTTTGCAGATGACTGCAAACTAGGAGCCATAATCAAATCTCCTAACGATGTGGACATCCTACAAAAGGGCCTCACTGAGACAGATGCCTGGTGTCAAAGCCATGGCCTCAAGCTCAATGCCAAAAAGTGCATTGTCATCCCTTTTGGTAAAAACTCTGTACCCATGAACTACTACATAGGTGGTAGTCTACTTAACACCGAAAGTGTGATGACACCTTGGGACACAGATGGACAGTAGTCTCTCCTTTGATAATCACATCGCCACAGTAGTCAGGAAATCCTTCTATGTGGCACACCTCATCACAAAAGGTTTCTCATCCAGGAAAAAAGAGGTCATTATTCCCCTCTACTCATCACTCATTAGACCCATTATAGAGTACAACACCCCTTTTGGTATGTACCTCACAAGACATCTACAACAACTGGAAAGGCCACAGAAATACCTCACAAAGAGGATTACTGGTCTCAAACAGATGCCCTATGCAGACCATCTCAAAAAACTCCAGCTTTACTTTGTCGTATATCGCCTACTCAGAGGCGATCTCTGCTAACATACAAAGCTATGTCAAACACAGAGCTGTTGGACATGCTCCACGTAAAGAAATCCCAATCCCTCCGAGCTACACGCTCTAGGGACCTAAACAATGTCACCACAATAAACAGAACATGCTGGAGGGATAGATTCCTGTTTCAGAGACTTCCCATACTCTGAAACAAACTACCTATCTATATCAAACAAAGCTCCTCATTAGCACTCTTCAGGAAAAATCTTAATGATTGGATGGGAGATAGGAAATTCACCCCAGGGATCACTTCTGTGGCTTTGCTTGACAGGGACACAGGAAAATAATTTTCTTGGGTGGCAAAAGCCAGGGTACCGTTTTGCCAGGCTTATATAGGCCCTAGGGCCAATAGCCTAGTACCTATCTATGAACCTATGAAATCTTTTCAATGTTGTTTTGAAGGATGGGAGAGAAAGTATTGATCTGATGGATAGAGATAAAGAGTTCCAGGCCTTAGCAACATGGTACAAGTACAGACAATGCCCAGCAGATTTGCTATGTTTTGGACAGAGAAGAATTTGTGGTTATTGGATGGTAATGGCCTACTAGGAACATAGTTGTGTAGATTGTTATTTAGTGTTGGATAAGCAGATAGATTCTGGATAATTTTATAGGTGGTAGGAAGCTGTGCATATGTTATTTGATGGGGTACTTCTAACCCATTTAGTGTTTTTAGTGCTTTACAGTGGTGGGTTCTGAAAGGGATATTTGCTGGAAATTTAGCAACTTTGTTATAGCATTGTTCAAGTTTTGATTTTTCTGAAGCCTGAAGGTTAGTAAGGATGGGAGCACCATAAAGTAGTGTGGTGTGGAGAGAAGTAGTGACAAGTGTAGCTTTAGTTGTGTCAGTGAAAAAGTTTTATTCTCTGTAAAGTATTCCTATTTTTTAGGAGATTTTCTAATGCAATTTTGTAATTGCAGGTTGAATTTAAGATTATCATTCAGTATCATCCCTAATAATTTGCTATGAGAAGTGACTTCAGTGGTTGTTATGTCAAGAGAGAGGACTTTAAATTTTGTTTTTTCATGAGAGAGGGATTTTAGGGGGAAAAGTAGTAGTTTTTTTAGGGTTAGCAGGAGTTGTGAGTTATGAAGCCATGTTTCAGTGGCTGTTAAAGCTTCTCGAGTAATTTTTTGGAAGTGTGCCATGTTGTCAAATGTGCAAATGAGTGTGGCGTCATCTGCATACTGTATTAGGGAAGACTGTTGTGTGGAAGGTGAGAATTTTAAAGAGGAGTGGACCAAGGATAGAGCCTTGTGGTACACTGGTGGTGACTGGGAGGTATGGAGAGAGGGTGGAGTCCCATTTTACTAACTGCTACCTATTAAACCGGTAGCTTTTTGAACTATAAAAGGGTGGGCTGAGAGAGACCTAATGAGGACATTTGAAGTAGAAGTTTGCTGTGACAAACTGTGTTGTCTTTAGACAAGTCTAGACATAAGGAGGAGACTAGTTTGCCATTATCTCTAGCTTATTGACAGTATTTATATTGGTCAGAAGTGCATTGTTAGTATTATGTGAAGGAAGGAAGCCATGTTGTGTGGGGGATTTTCCTTGTGGAGATTAGCAATTGTTTTTGAATACATTTTTTAACTGTTTTGGAGAAGGGGATAAGGTTCTATAGGTCTAAAGTAAGTACTGTCTGTTGAATTTCCTCTTTTGTGCCGAAGGACATGTAACTTTTTTCAGAGAGAAGGAACGTGGGATTCCTGGACTGATCTGTTTATAAGGATTTAGACACTGTAGGCAATACTATTGGCTGCTATTTTAAGGTATTTACTTGGAGGGTTATTAGCAGAAGTAGAGCATGGTTTGAGTTTGATTAACAGTAGTTGTACATAGGATATGGGCAATGGTTTGGAGTTGAAAATGGATGTGGTGATGCATGGCTGCTGGGTAGAGTTAGGATTAGATGTTTGGTCAGGTCAAATTATAACAGAGAGCAATCAGTTTATAGCCAATACAAAGCATTTAGCAGGGGAGGTACCAAGTAGACAGGTTTTCTTTCATTTCCTGAATGTAGAAACCTGTCAGACAGGAAGACTAAGCAACTAGCATATACAGTGTAATCTGTTGGTCAAGAGAAAGGGCATTGGCCAACTTAGTAAGTGATCCTTAGAGTGCAAGGAAAGCTCTGTTAGGGGGTGTTTCACTTGACAAAGAGAAAGTATAGGACAATACCGCTGCAGTTGGACCTGGTCACTAAGCATAAAGGACTGCTTCTCTTTCCAAATCTTTATTCATTCAGTTTGACTCTGTGGATGATAGAATTTTAATCCCTCAAAAACACCTATTCTCTGAAGAGGATGTTCAAGTACTACAGGAAGTTACAAGATCCACTACTAGAAAATCTGACATAGTTAAGTGGAAAAGGTTTTCTTACTGATGCTGCAAGCACAGTCTGGACCCAGTCTTATCACATATCCCTGCTTCCTGCAGTATCTTTGTGAATTAGTTCATTAAGGCCTGACTTATTCTATAAACGTTCACCTGTTGGCCATCAACACCTGCCTGCCTGTGAACCCCTTGCTTATGGTTAGAGTGGAAGTTAAGCTTTTCCTCAAGGAAGTTCTGCATCTTAACACAGCAGGAAATCCATTTCTCCCTCTTGGGATCTCAACTTTGTGCTGCAGAATGTTACATTGCCTCCATTTGATCCAGCATCTTCTGCCTGTTTAAAAATTCTACACTTGAAGAACTATTCTACTGTTGACTCTCATCTCTGCTAGGAGAGTTTCTGAGTTACAAGCTCTTGTGGCTATCCCACCTTTTCTTATATTTCACAAGGGCAAGATGACTTTTAAGGATAATTCTTTCTTCATGCCTAAGGTAGTGAATGGACTGCCCCTCAGCCAGGCTGTTCACCAACCCACTGTCTTTCCTAATCCCTGACATGGTATTGGGAGGGAAATATTACATTCTCCAGACATTCACAGACAATTGAGATTTTATCTGGACAAAACTAAATCTTTCAGGCAAACTGACCAGCTGTTTGTATCTTTTATGAGCTCTAAGCTGGGCCAGACAGTCTCTAAACAAACTGTTGGAAATTTGATGTCTAAGGCCATCTCCTACAACTTTCTCAGTATGGTAAATTTGGCTTCCTCAGGGGCTTTTCACAAGGGAGTAGACTCCATGTGTATCTGGGAAGCTTCTACTTGGTCCTTTGTACACACCTTAACCAAACAGTACAAACCTGGTGTATTCTCCAGGTGCAGGGCTTCTTTTGCTAGATCTTTCCTGTCTGGACTGCTAGACACCTCATCTACTTAGCAGCCAGCCATCCTTCTCTATACCTCTTTCTTTGCGGGAATCACACACATGCCAGGAGCACTGCAACAATGATTTTAATCAGGACATAGTACATTTGTATAAGAACTTGTCATAACAGTAGATATCTTATTAATCACTGTTACAGTATTCCTTCCCACCCTTCTCCTCCTCTTCTCTGGCTTACTTCAGCCTTCTTCTTCTCCCACTTTGCTCTAACCTCTACTCTGCAACTTGGAAGCAGGGGAGTTTACTTACCTATTTGAGCTACACCCCTCCTAGCTGACTGGTCTCCTTCTGTCAGTAGTCTTCAGGCTGTTGGCTTGAATATAGTCTGAGATACATGCTTGTATGTCCTTCTATATACCCTTACATTTATGAGCTGCAGTCATATGTCAGATGTACGACCTTAGGAAGGCACAGGTTGGTATCCCATTTGGACATCAGTAGTGACAACCCAGATTTCAAGAATACAGCAACAGTGATCAGTAGGACATCTATTTTTATGGTGAGTTCTTACACAATTGTACTTTCTCATTGCTCCCTTTGGCCTCAGAAGCTTTGGTTCCTTTTATCTGGGCTTACCTGAAACTTCTACCTTGGATGTTGGACCCATGTCCAGACCTTCTGTATCACCTTTCTTGCTAGCCTCACCAAGACCTTGGTGGTGGTCAGAGATGGACTGTCTGCTTCAGTTACTCAAATGTTATCATCCTCACAAAAGCCAAATACCAGGAAGGTTTACCTTAATACATAGAAAAAAATTACCTTATGGGTCTGTTCCCAAGGGTTGAAGCCCCCTTTCAGCTCTTCTTGTATTGATTTTGGACTTTTTAGCAGAACTGTTTCAGATAGGCTCCAATTTTTCAGCTATCAAACTCCAGTTAGCAGACATTTCTTATTTTCATGTGGGACAGAACAAAACTTCCAGTACATATTTAAAATTTTCTAAGGCCTTTTTAAAGGGGACCTTTCTCTTAAGACTTCCAGTCAGTAATCCTCCCTTGGGACAATGCTTTCATGTTAGAGGCTCTGACCAAGGCTCCCTTCAAGCCTGCCTCTTCAGTGCATCAAAATGTTCTTTCTTGGAAAACAATCTTTTTGGTGGCAATCACATCTGCTAGGAGAATCTCAGTGTTGCAGGCTATGCCCTGCAAAGCTCAGTATATATATTTTTTTCTTCATAAAGATAGTGTATGTTTATAAGCGAATCCCAAATTTGTTCTCTTGGCCTCTGACGCTAACCTTAATCAAACAAGTAATTTGAGTGTTTTCCCAAAATTCTGAAACAAAGGTGAATATGCATTGCTTTTGCTAGACATTTATCAACTCAAGTTTTACTTAAATTGGGCAAAGGATTTCAGAACATCTGACCAACATTTTCTAGCCTTAAAGCTAACTTGGGCCATGGAGTTCTAAACTGACATTGTCCAAGTGGCTTTCTGACTGTATTGCACATGTAATTCATACCTTTGTGTCTCACTACAAGTTAGATGTACAGTCCTGGTCACATAAGTCCTTTGGCTCCACCATACTCATGAATATCCTTCCATGAGAACCACCTGGGTTTTCAGGTAGCTTGGAAATCTGACCCATTTGTTGAATCAGATGAAAAAGACAATATTAGATACAAAAATTATGTACTTATCATAATGCTAGATCCATATTGTCTTGTTTCATCTGTTTCAACATCCCTTCCTCTGTCCCCCATTCTAAATTATCATTTTTGGATTCCTGGCTAAATGTTTAGACCTGACTAGGGGCCTTGTCTTTTTTGGATAGCCTTTCTCATTGTTTTTCACATGTCCTCATTACAAGACAACACAGATCTAGCATTATGGTAAGTAAATAACTTTCATTTTTGCACCTATAAAGAATATTACTGAATGGTGATCGGATTTGTCCATTGATGTGGCAGCAATAGTTGTGGAGCACAGTGAAATTATAGTGATGAGGACTAGATATAATATTTTTATTCCCGTAGTTGGAACATGAATAAATTGATCTAAGGAGCTGGCATTTATGAAATCTTGCAAAAATGTTGTGTATACTTATTTGTGATTATATAGGTTTCCTAGTTAATGGAAGGATAGTTGAAATCTCCTAGGAGAATAGTATTAGTCTCAAGATGGCGAGAATCCAGTTTGTTTAGATAATACCTCTTGGGTTGTGGATGACATGGAGGGGTACAGTAGTTGGTTATGATGTGGTAGTTAAAGTCATTTTCCTACTTTCCAAGTCTATGTGGTTTGGCTTCTTAAGAATACAGACATCCCTCCCAACAACACAGTTATTTTTGGCTTTGGTTCTGAAAGAGTTGTAGTAGGATTTTGAGGTTTGGGCAGAGGTTTTTTAAGCACCATAGCATAAGATGGCTTATTTAGGACAAGCTGGGCATGGTTGTGTGAGGTGGGTGTTAGTACTGACAACCTGATGGGTCTACCAATATGCCTGGATAAGAGTCTGACTGTCAAGCTTAGTAAATGCTTGCACCTGTCAAATATAGATTCATTCAAGGGAAAAAGCAAATGGTTCTCACTAAGTATGAGGCAGTTGTTACATTGTGTCAAGTGTTTAGTGCTATCAAGCTGGCTACATAAGGTGCGTGGGACATGCATCCTCATGGTTGTAGTGTGAATTGCGTAAGGTGTACACGAATTAGGTTTATCTAGGGAAAGACTTTTTATATTAATTTCTACTTAGGAGGAGCGATAAGGTTGGCTAGTGAAGACAGAATGTGCAATGGAGATAGTGCTAAAGGTGAAATGGGTTGGAAGTGAAGTAGAGTAAGTAATACAGCATATTTAACAGTGGGTACACAGGTGCTGTAAAGTGACTTGGCAGGTCCAAATTAATTGATAAAACTAGAGAACTGCAATTGAAGTCAGCCTTGTTTTTTGACAATTTTGTGGGTGTCTCAGCTTACACAAGGGAGTTCCAACATATAATGAGTCTAGTAGCAGCAATAATGGAATTAAAGTTACAGCAATGCCATTCTTAACAAGTGGTTTAAAACCAGTACAATGACTATGAAATCTGACATAGTTTCCACAACAGTAGTATAGTGGTTAAGCAGTGTAGCACAATTTCCATAACAGCAGAAGGTTGCATCACACTCAGTCACTAGTACTAGGTTGGCAAATATAGCAGGATGTTATAATCACAGTGAATCAGTAGCAGCCTTTAAAATGCAGTATAACAGTGATAGCAGCACAGTGTGTGTGACTACATGATAACTAGCAAACAGGCTTGGGTACCACAACAACAAAGAGTTTAAATTACAAGGCAATCAGCAGGATCAAGTGATGATACAAAATAAGTAAAGGCAGTAACAACAACTTCCTGGATATGGGAAGCAACAAGTTTCAATTTTGTTCAGATTCTACTATGTGCAAGTGCACTCAGCAGCAGCTGTCTGTAACTGTGCACAGCCATGTGCAAGTGATCACAACTGCAGCTGTGCTCAAGGGTCCACAGAAGCGTCTGAAACAGTGCGTGACCATGCTGAGTTGAATGCACAACAGGAAGCATTTCTTGTAGACTAAAAAAAAAAAAAAAATGGTGAGGGCACAGGATCTATGTATGCATCAAATTACCGAGGTGTTAATAATCGTCAGTCATTCTTTTATTTCAAGTAAAACTAAACATGCTAGAAAAGATGATCGGCAATCTGAATGTATTATATTTTTCTCTGACAAAAATATGAAAAAGATTTGCCAACGAACCACAAAGACACTGTAAAAGAGCAATGGCAGTTACTCAGACTTTCTTTAAAAATAAATCAGTTGATGACATTATGTTGCTGCATCATAGGCTTCTGTGAGTAGTTTTGTAAGACACTAAAAGCTGGATATGCTCTTTATTTATGTATCATCAGAGGTGTAGTGTCATGATGCTATCCAGACCCTGCCAAGACCCTACTTAATCTCACCCCTCCCCCCTTTTAACTTTGACACTCAACAGCTTTTCCTCTTTTGACTCTATTTCCAGCATTTGGAAATCTTATCTTCTACTTCAATACCTAATAATCATCTTACAGCTATAATCCATTTATTTTATTCATATTAATAGTAATTCGCTTGCAAGAATAACTGTATTATGTACTCTCTCATATGGAATAGTGTTACTATGCTTGTAACAACATCTGCGTATATTTATTCTCTATTTTTTCTTTTTTTTTTTCATAACATTCTTTTACACCTGCCTTGTACCAGATTCTCTCTATCTCCATTACTACGTTTCTGTACCATATGAACCATCACTTTTTCTTTTTTGAATTGTTAAACTCAGTTGTTGACCCATTTTTGTTTGTATCAAATCTCAAAACGAATGTTATTACTTTGTATTGAATTGTTAAACTCAGTTGTTAGCTCATTTTTGTTTGTATCGAATTTCAGAATGTATGCTATTACTGTTTGCATTTACACTGGAGCTTTTCTCATCTGGTCTCCACTGAAAATAGGCCTCTGGCTCAGTTGAACCAACCCAGTTAACAAATGTCAATGACTGGGTCATTTAAAATATGAAAGTTAAGTGCTTAGCATAATGATATATGTCCTTATCATTGTTGCAGTATTCTTCACCTTAGTGATCTCCTGCCAAGGTTCACCCAACGTCTAGCCGAGTACACCAAAACCTTTAGATCGTCTATGCTCTGTATGTCACACACATGCTCCCTGCACAGGACGTAGGCATAAAGGTGACATACAGATGCAGTTTCCCACAATTTCTTGGCCACCAGTCCGAATGCCATCATTACTCATCAGTCTGAGCACCCTTTGTTGTGCTGAATACCTAGCTGTGAGGTAAGTGCCCCATTGGGGTCTTTTTTCTTTTTATTGTTGGTCTTGTTTTCCTTTGGTTACTTGGAGCTAATGTTATCAAAGAATGGAAAATGTCAATGTGGGATGCAAATTCCCCATAAGGATCATCATGAACAGTATCTTTTCTGTTTGGGTGCTTCCCATGACCATACCTCCTGTAGTATTTGTAAGGTGTTTTTGCCTAAGACTCTTAGAAGCTGGTTGTCTTCCTTGGATATCTAGCTCAAGAACTGGAGGCTTAAAAAGTTAGCCCATGGTAGCATGGCCAAATTGCTTAACCCTGAGGTGCTTCTGTTAAGCAAGAAGAAGGCCAAGAAGTCTCAGCCGGATTCTTTGACTGACCAGCTTTCACCGGAAGTCTCTCTCTAGGCCATCTGGTGTGAACTTTGGATTCCTGTGCCATGATCCCATTTGAAGCAGGCATGGATCTTTCCCTTTCCATGTCCTCTGAGGCTTTGCAGGTGTCCGCTCAAGACATCAAGGGGGAACAGCGGGTGATTATCTCAGAGGGCCCTAGAGGGATTCTGCAAATTCTGGAAGGGGAAGAGGTGTCAGGCACTCTTACTAAATCTCGTCAGGGTTGGGAACCTCTGGTGGTTTGTTAGGGTTATTGTCCCTACTAAGAAAAAGAAGACCACCAAACATTCTGCCATACGTTCTAAGGACCCTCAAAGGGAATGGCAAGAGTTTACTCAGGCCTGTTTAATGACTTAATGGCCCCAAGGGCTTTCTGTGCCTACTCCTCCTTGGACTTCAACTCCTTTTGAAAGGCCTAGAGAACCTGATTCCTTGGATGAGGATTCAGCGTCTGATAAAGGGTCCTTGTCTTACTCTTCCCATATGCCTTCTCCTTTGACTTATAGCTCTGATGAATGAGTTCATTAGCACTGAGTCTACTTTGAAGTAGTTCTCTTTTGAGTCATAGCAGCCAAAATGATGGAATACTTTAAATGGTATTCTCAGGTGTCTGATATCCAAAAGAGGTATTATGAATTGCTTCAGGTGAACACTTCCAAACCCTGTGCAGTATCTCCTGTGTAGGCTGCTTTGTTAGACACCTTTATAGCTGCCTCCAAGACCTCTGATTCTCAGCCTCCTGCTCTAAAGAAACCTGACAGGTTCTATAAGGTTCCTAAGAATTGTCAATTCCTATTTAGTTGTCCTTCTGCTGATTCTGCTGTGGTATCAGTCTCTTTTGATAAGCCTTCTAAGCTTTTGCCCTTTTCCAAGCTTCTGCCTTCGGATGAGGATAGTAGGATCATGGAGATGATTGGAAAGGAGGTCTATACTGCTTCCACTTTGGCCTTTAGGGGCATAAATTACCAGACCCACATATGAGGTTTCTGGTCCCTCCTCCAGAGCTGCTGCCTTTAATTCTGTCATGAAGCATTACCCATGGCTTTGCATGGAGTTGTTACCTGAAGATATTAAGGCCAAGTTGCTGTATGTTTCTTTGGATAATAAAAATCTCTTTGGGACTGCCACTGCTGATATGTTGAAGTCTCTTCAAGAAAAAGGTAAAGCTTTGCAGGGCCTTAATCTCTTTTTGCGTTCTTATCCCCGAGTTCCAGAGGAGCTATCCTACTAGGTCTGCTTTCATTCGCAGGGCAGCCTTGCCAGGCCCCTTAAGGCAGGAAGAGTGGTAGGCAAGCTCCTCCTGCTAAGTCTTCTCAGGTTCCTCTGACCCAGAAGCCTTCTTTAACTGATAAGTTTCCTTCTCTTTGACATTTTGCTCCCCTAATCCTTGGACAGGTTCGCTTACCCCTTCAGCTCCCCTCTGTCTTCCAAACTGACAACTCATCACCTCAGATTATTGGATTCTGTCCATCATCCGTCAGGGTTACTTCATACTGTGGAAGTCTCTCTCTCCTTTTTCAGGGATTCCTCAACCTCCTCGAGATCAGCTTCCTCATTTCTCAGAGGTTTTTGGGTTCTTGGGTCCCCTGGTGGATCAGTTGAGCTATTCCTTGTACCTCCTTCCCAAGTAGGAAAGGGAATGTTCCTAGTTCCTCAAAAGGAGGGCTGTTGGAAGCCTGTTCTGGATCTCTCCTTGCTCAACACATTTCTCAAAGTTCATTCTATTCAAGTGTTTTCTCTTTAAACCCTGTTTCCTCTGTTGCTCCCTCAGGCATTTCTGGTGTCTTTGGATGTGAAGAATGAATGCTTACCTTCATATTCCTATTCACCTTTTTCTTGAGAAGGTTTTATGTGCCTCTGTTTCTTCCTCCCATTTTCAGTTCTCTGCTTTGCCCTTTGGCCTCTATACTGCCCTAAGGGTATTCACAAAATGCCTAGCTCCTGAATATTCCCTTTCTCAGGCTTCATGACATTCAGATTTTTCTGTATTTAGAGGACCTGTTGATTCAGACACGTTATCCCAGTTGCCTGTTACAGGCTCTGGAGTTCACCATATCTCTCCTTCAGAGTCTGGAATTCACTATCAACTTCAAAAAGTCTGGACTGACTGACTCTCAGGATTATGTGTATCTTGGCTAAATGATTCAGACAGTGCCAATATTGGCCTCTCTTCCTCCTCCTCCAAGGGATTTGTCCTGGACAGCTTTCTTTCAGTCTCTACTTTCTCTGCCTGACATTCAAACAACAGAGTTTCTTCAAGCCCTGGAATTCATGACCTCTTCTATCCCAATGTTTCCTCTTTCCAGACTGCGTATGCAGAAGTTTCAATAGCACATCAAGTCAGTTTGGCTTCAGCATTGCCACCCTCTGGATTTCAGCGTGCCTCTCATTCTTGTCTCAAGCGGGAATTTGAGTGGTGGATTCAGCAACTTTCCCTCAACCCCAGCCTGCCCTTTTAGCCTCTGGTTCTTTCTGAAGAACTGTTCACCAGTGCCTTAGACATGAGGTGGGGGACTTCCTGTGGTTACCTGAAAGTTCAAGGTCTCTGGCCTCCTCATCAGAAGTCAAACCATGTCAACATCAAAGAGATAGGAGCTCTGATTGTGACCCTTCAGGCTTTTCACACCATGTTCTCTCCAGGCCCCTTGAAGGTTGACACAGACAACAGCACAGTGATGTGGTATTTCAGCAAGCAGGGAGGCACAAAGTCGTACCTTCTTTGCAGGCTGGCTCTTCAGGCCTCTGATCTGGCTATCAGTTATCAGCTAACTCTTCAGGCATTGTTTTGTTGTTGTATTCCTTCAGAGCACAATGTAGTGGGAGACACTTTCAGCAGGTCCAAAACACAGGCTCATGAATGGATGCTTTACAGAGATATGTTTCTGGACATAGTCCATTGGTGGGGTATTCCTCAAGTAGATCTTTTTGCCTCCCCTCTGAGCAGGCAGCTCCCAGTTTTCTGTTCCCA
The DNA here is from genome assembly GCF_019279795.1 of Protopterus annectens. Classification (NCBI taxonomy): domain Eukaryota; kingdom Metazoa; phylum Chordata; order Ceratodontiformes; family Protopteridae; genus Protopterus; species Protopterus annectens. The sequence goes on from NC_056731.1 coordinate 247,883,719, forward strand.
AGTGCCATGCCATCTGGAGTGGAAAACGGACACCATTTCTTTTCTTTGGAATGGGATGTTTTTGTATGCCTTCCCTCTACTTCCTGTACTCCCAAGGGTCCTGCAGAAGATTCAGCTGAACTCCCCACAAATCTTGCTAGTGACTCTCTTTTGGCTAAGGCAGCACTGGTTCCCCCTCTTAATTCATCTGACCAGGGGCAGTTACCACAAATCACCTCAATGTTTGAACCTCCTCACACAGGCAAATGGGGTCACTCATTCATCCCCACTTGTTCACTGTTCAGCTGACACTGTGGGTGTTTGGGCTTTGATCCCATTTAGGGCTTTTCTCTTTTCTGAGGATGTGCTCAGGGTTTTAAAGAAGCCAAGAAAACCTACAACTAGAAAGTCTTATATCTCAAAATGAAAAAGCTTTTCTGCCTGGTGTTATGCTTATAGCCAGGGCCATTTTTCAGTGGGGGCCCCAATGGTCCTCTCCTATTCATGTGAGTTGCTTCAGTCTGGCTTGGCCTACTCTTTTGTAAAGACCCATTTGTCATCTGTTTCTGCCTGTCTGCCCTTGAATCCTTCTTTGGTTTCTCATTTTGAGGTCAAACAGTTAAAGGCGTCCTGCATCATAGGCCTCCAAAGAAACCTATTCCTCCTCCTTGGTACCTTAATTTTGTTTTGGAAAAATTGACCCAAGCTTTTGAGTTTCAACTTCACTGCAGCACTGTACCTGGAAGACTGTCTTGTCGCTAGTTATTACTTCTGCTCTGAGGGTTTCTGAGCTTCAAGCCCTTATGGCCATTCCTCCTTTTTTAGTTTATCACAGACACAGAGCATATCTTCATACTAATCTTTCTTTTATGCACAAGGTTGTTAACGAGCTGTCCTTAAATCAGGCAGCACAACTCCCCTCCTTGCATATACACAAAAAGCTCAGGTATTATTTGGATAAAACTAAGACCATTCATAATTCTGACCAGTGTTTTGTTTCTTTTCATTCCAGGATTTTGGGTTTGGCCATTTCTTAGCAAACCATCTCCTCCTGGATATCTAAGGCCATTTCCTTTTGTTGTTCTTTTCATGGCAAACGTCTGTCTACTTCACTGAGAACTCGTTCCACTAGGGCTGTTACCTCTTCTGGTGCCTTCTTCAAGGTGTAGGACACCTATTTCATCCTTGAAGCTACTAGTTGGTCTTCAGTGCATACCTTTAATAAGTATTATTAATTGGATATGGTGATAAATTGAATATAGTGATGATAGGGCCATCCTGCATGGTTTTGTTGAGGGCTGTTCCCAGTTTTCCACCTCACACTTCTTTTCCTGAGCTTTTGTACTCTCCCTAAAGTGAAGAATACTACAGCAGTGAATAGAAGAGCATATCACAGCTGTGTAAAATCTTGCCATAACAGTAGATGTCCTTCTCTTCACTGTTGCATTATTTGGGCAATTCAGTTCTGGGCAACTCCATCCATATATCATCTTTAAGCCCTACACCCTATGCAGGGAGCATACGTGTGACATACTGAGCATACGAGATCTAAAGGCTTTGGTATACTGGCCGGATGTTGGGCTGTCTTTGGCAGGAGATAATATTAGAACAAAAACACTCATCCATCTACCTGCTTAACCAGATAAACTAATAGAAACTTCAGCAAGGTGTCTTTATTCCCCCCTCAGGGAGGATATCAGCGAGAGTGCCTCCTAGATATGCTATTTAAAGTGATTTTATCTGGACTTATCCTTTATACTCTGTTTCTTGTTAGTCCTGTCACCCTGTGGGTCACAAGTGGGATATCAGACTTCATTCGAGCCCTCTGGACTACCTCTGTTTTCCTTAATGATAAGAGGGGAATATTTTGGGAGATGAAATAAACATATGATGGTCAGTTGATGCATTAGTCAGGCCAAATGTCTTTGACTTGCAGTTCATGGGACCATTGAGGAGCCTAGCCTAAATTCCTAGTTGGTCCCAAGCACTGTTTAGTTAAGTGATTGCCCAAGGACACACAGTAGACAAATGAGGGCTGAGGGAATCACATATTGCACCACAGGAACTCTGGCTCATAGCCTTAACTTTCTGCATGATGGTACTGGGAAACAAACAAAAAAAAAAGACTATTTTGAAAGATAACTTTTTGAGAATTTCAGTATTAACAGTAATAATATTCACAATGTAAACACAAAAGTGTAGTAAGCAACCAGTTTGTATCCCCTTCATCTTTTCCTAAACTCAGTCTGCTATACTATTGATATCACATCATTCTGGAGTAAGTAATTAAATACATGAAAGTGGGAACAAAATTAGCATCAGAACTGATGCCAGCACTCCTTCCACACACCATCAGTTAGCTTCCTATATTATTAACACATACCCATTGTGGCCTTTTACGAAAGTGGTATAATTATCAGTTGTCCCCTGTGTCTGTAATTCCTAAATAAATTGCCACCAACTTGCTCACTACTTGTCTTTTCACTGCAGTTTTCTGTTGTACCAGCAGCACAATCCTGTCTGCTTTTCTACTGGCCAAATCTTGCTGATGGTGCTATCTTCGGTGTAGGTAAACTCTCAGTAACTTTCATAACTATTTTTTTAAACACTAGGATGGTTTCCTCCATTTGAAGGCTGGTTCACAGTGTTGAATGCTTGAAATCAGCCTCGAAAAAAACAAACGGGCAATTTTCTGTAGACCTCATCACCTTCCTTCTAGTTCCCTTATTTTTCAGTGTCACTAGTGCATTTCCAGATAGGTTTTGCATTTAAATACATAGTTTCTACCCTTGTTTGACCTTGAATCATTTTACATGCTCAACACATTTATGTATGCATGTATATTTGTTTTAATATTTTTCACATTCTTATTCAAAAACTATATATGCAGTATAAGATATGCTTTACATGCTAAATGTGTCACCCTGTCTCGGATTATTTGGTGCCTCATCAAGTGTTGCCCACATTCATCTAACCGTCACATTAGGCACAGTCTGTAGATATGGAAAGTGTTCTTTATCTGATCCATGCCCCCCTTCTGTGTCCTCAAGTGGGATAGATTAGGTTTTGGAACAAAGTAAAATACCTGATCTAAAAAAAACTGACAGAAAACATAGTAGAACTCCTCTTCAGCACTAATTCACTTCTCTTTGCCCCACTGGTACTGCTTTTTCCATCCTTCCTCAGTTCTCCAAATGCTGTAATTCTCAGCTGTTTTTCTTCTTTGACTTTGCTGATTTTATTGCTTCCACATAAACTTAGGGCGTTTATTTTGTCTGTACAGTATATTAACTGCAGAATCTAATCCTGTCATACTCCACACGCTTTGCAAATAATATTTTGCTTGTTAGACTAGTTACTGTTTTCTTTATTTTTTTTTTTTTGTTTTGAACCTTGGTCTGACAACCTGTTTAGTCGGTGTCTCCTGAGTGCATCCCTTATTGAGTCCTTAGCCAAATTAACTTCTCTATATATGGATCTCCCCTTTCAGACATAGGACAGAAAATGAGGTTGCAGTTGTGGTTGAAGAGACTTCTCCATGACATGTATGTTTCTTGGATAGTTTCCTTCTGGTGGCTTATATTTCTGATAGAGCAAAGGTCTTTTAGACTGTAAAGTGCTGTACTCACAGCTTCCCCAAGTATTTGCAAATGCTAGAGTTGTTGCTTGTCCTTTTGTAAGTACTTCAACTGTTTGGTGCCACCTTGTTTGGATTCCACTTGGCAGAGTTCAATATAGTACCATTGCCCTCCTGCTTCTACTAAGAGAGTGGAGCTGACACTTATCCAGCTAGTCCTCTTGAAATTTCCTGTGCCCAGTTTTTTTTTAGCAGACCTGGCTCAGCAGCATTAGAAACACACACTGTAGCCCAGCACCAATGAGCTAGTAGAAAACTTTTATAGGCTACTCTGCTTTTATACTTATGCTTGTTGTTTATTATGTTAAACAACCTGATGATTACTATATTTCACGGTAACTCTTGTGAAAATGTTGGCATAAGCTCAGGGATGCTTTCTAGTCTTTTAAGTAAAATTCTCAACAAGCTGGAAATATTTTGTGGAAATTTACTTAAGATTATTTCACGTTAGCACAGAAGCCCATTATGTAAAATATAATCAAATGATGTAATTTTCATTCATTCAGCTGTTGGGTTCAGATTTGACTCTCGAATCTAACTCGGCTTTTTCTTCCAGATGGTAGGATTGTTGAACTCTCAAGCTCCTCCCTTTACCCATAATACTTCACCAACCTAACATACTCCAGATCTTGTTTGCCGCCATTGCAAACAGATGTAGATTGCAAGCTCTCAATCTTTAGCACATGTTTAGTCGATAGTTATTCCACTTTTATGTGAGTTTAATTTCCTTTATTCTCTTTCTAGCTCTCTTATAGTTATTTCTCCTACCTTCCTTTTACCCTAATTTTCTCTTTAGGTTTACAAAATGTCATACAAGGTGTCCAGTTTCAAAGAAATATGTAGTTGTGGGCACAAGATACTAAATTTGGATGTCCATACAGAATGTGTGTACTGTTTAGGTTCCAAACACCTAGACATAGATTGTGATATTTGTAAAGACTTTAGTTCCATAGCTTTGATAGACAGGAATAATAAGCTTATCCTTAGCGGTCTTATTCCTTCCAAACATTCTACTTCGGTTGCTGGAGCTCAAACTACTAAAAACAAGACAAGAAGGGTGACTGTTATAAAGGACAAGGATTCACAAAAAAGATTGCCTGATTGTCCTACAACTTCATTACCGACATCAGCACCTTCATCGGAGCCACCAGCTAAACTTTGAAAAAGATCCCCTTGGATCCATACGCCCCTGTTAAAGTGCAGTTTAAACTATACATAACATTAATTATATTTAGTCTTGAGTCAAGAGTGGGGCGGCCAAGGTGGTGCAGTGATTAGCGTTGCTGGCTCACAGCAAGAGGTTTTCCAGTTCGATTCTCGGCTGGGATGCCTTCTGTGTGGAGTCTGCATGTCCTCCCTGTGGTCCCGTGGGTTACCACCAGGTGCTCCGGTTTCCTCCCACATCCCAAAGACATGCAGTAGGTGGATTGGACACTCTAAATTGGCCCTAGGTGTGAGTGTGTACCTTCTGTGGAAGGTTGGGTGCTGGGCTGGCAACTTGACACCGTAAAACTCCACTGCCAGTCATGAGCAGACAGATGATTCACTGTGGCGACCCTAACTGGGAAAAGCCAAAAGAAGAAAAAGAAGCAATAGTCTTGAGCCGAGTAATGCTTTAGGATGTGCAAAACATTTTTTTTTTTATTTAAATTTACATACGTCAGTGCTGGGAGGCTATCTACACAATTTAAAATCCGTCTCCTCAAGCAGCAAAAATACACACCCTTTATTTAATTTTCTTATTAGTATCATGCAAGCAGAATACTGACATTGGCCTATAGGATTTTTGCAGACCCTCTTGCTTCTCACTTGGTGCTACACTTGAACATTTAATTGTTTTAGTAACAATAAAGTTTTAGAAAAACACAAGCCACTTGGCTTAACAATCAGTCTTGTTTTTTGACCTTGTATATTTTAATACCAGTAACATTTTAACTCTCCAGTATTCCTTGTAACTACCCATCCCTCATGATTGGTCTCTCAATGTCAACTTGGTGGAGAGGATTTTCTGTTGATGGTGTTAACCGTGCTGTGACCTTTTTGCATCTCCCCTCAACAACAAATGCAGCAAGTTCTTTGCCCTGATCCCCTCACCAGGGAAGTCACCAAGAGATGCTCTTCTTCATGCTTGGTCCTCAGGTTTCCTTTATGCTTATCCCATGTTACCCCAATTTTTACAGAAAGCATCCTGGTTGAAGAGCACAGTTATCCTCATTTCCCCTTACTGGCCTCATCAGATTTGTTTTTCCTTCCTTCCTTCGGCCTCATCTTCTACATCCTCCTTGGATTCTGGATCCAACTCCAGACCTCCTGTCTCATCCAACAGGCATGCCTCACCCAGAATTAATGGGTTCCTATTACCAGATCGCAGATGCAGTTTGTCGAATGCATCTTGATCGGACTGATAAGAGCAAAAAGGCAAATAACGAAGCTGCTTTTCAGCAATTCTTTCCCTGGGAAAGAATTTGCTTGCCCCTTTTGTTACTTTGCCATTTTCGGCACTGTAGTGCGATCTTGGAGTTGGTATTATTTAGGTAGGTGGGGATGTGGGGGGGGTGCAGCCCCCATGTCGGGGGGTGTGAAGCCCCCCACATTATGTAATGTTTTAAATTTTTTTTTTTATTTCGGAACACTGATTTTTTTTTTCCCTTGGAAAAAAAATCACTGTTCTGAGGTTCCGACGTTGTAAGCTTTCACTTACATCAGGTCAATTATTTATCGTTCGCTTTTCTAAGCATACAATAATATAATATAGACCCGAATTAACAGGCTTCAAGCTAGCCACGTGGTTTCTCCAGTCCCATTGATTGCTAGACAACCCAGGCTGTCCTCTCCTGTCTGTCACCTTTTATTATCGTCCCATAAAGCTTCCACTAAAAAGTTTTGCAAGAGTAAATGGAAAAGATTTGTTCTTTGGGCCCATAGGAAAAACATAGACCCCTTTTCAGCACTGATTTCAAATGTTCTTGACATTTTAGCTATGATTTTCAGTGAGGGTGCTAGTTCCTTAATTATCGGAGTACAATTTGCAGATATTTCCAACTTTCATATCAGAGTAAATAGTTCTACTTAGCTTTCTGCAAGCTATGCAAGGCCCTCTCAGAGGAACTTTCTTAATTAGACCTCCTTTAAAGGATCCTACTTCTCCTTGGGATTTAAACATTGTACTCCTTGACTCAACCCCCTCTTTGAACCTTTGGCTAAGTCTGACTTAAAATTTTTGACCTGGAAAATTTTTTTTTTAGTTGCTATTACATCTGCCAAAAGAGTGTTTGAACTTCAAGCATTGCCTTCTAAACCTCCTTATATATTTTTTTACAGTGATAGGGTCTCTTTACAGACCAATCCTTCCTTTTTGCCAAAGGTTGTTTCTGAGTCTAATATTAATTCTGTCATTAATCTTCCAGTGTTCTTTCCCAATTTTTCAAACAAAAATCAAGTATTTGTTACATTTCTTAAATGTATACAGACAGATTTCTGTCTTCACAGAATTAAAGATCTAAGAAAGTTTGAGCAGTTCAATGTTTCCTTTTCTGATTTAAAACTAGGCAAACCAGTATCTAAAGTTACTCTGGCCAAACGGTCAACTGATTGTATTTCACCCAGAGTCCACTCCCCACCAGGTTTATGGCAACTTCTTCAGCCTTTCTGACCAGAACTTCTTTGAATGATATTTGTGCAGCTGCAGCTTGGGCTAATCCTCATACCTTTGTTGCTCATTATGAACTGGATCTGTTCTCTAGGGGAAGAGTAGCCTTCGACTTGATGGTGCTCCAGAATATCTTTCCTTAGAGTCTTCCTGGGATTTAGATTAGCTCAGGACTCTGTCTTAACAGTTGATGAGTGAATGAAAATGACATCAGATTAAAAAGGGGTCTATATTATTTTGTTGAAAGTTCTCTTCAGCGAATGTTTGTTCAACAAAAAAAACAGCTAATGTTCATTTAAGTGAACATTCACATCTGCAAATGGTTTACCCAGGAAACAGAGTTAATTGGCTAACACTTCAAATTTACACACACCGTTGTATTTCAAACCCATCCAGGTTGGGGGCTGTGTCCTCCCACACCTCCCCTACTTATATATACCAACTCTGAGATTGCACTACAGTGGAGAAAAGGACAAATTTCTGAACTTGGCCAACTAACTCCTTTCCCTGGTTAAACCATTTGTGGATGTGAACGTTTGCTTAAATGAACATTCACTGTTTTGTGTTCATTGAACAGACGTTCTCTGAAGTGAACTTTCAACAAAGTGATACAGACCCTTAAAAAGTTATGTACTCACCATAATGTTCAGTCTGTGTTGTTGATTTTCATTCTTCCTCAAATTCCCACCCACCTACCCATGTCTTGTTTTTGCTCTTGGGGAAATTGAGGAGTATTGGAAGAACCTCCGTTCCTTGTTTGAGCTCCAGCCTCCATTCTTTCCTTTTTTTTACACTGCACTTTTAGTCTTATGAGCAGCAAACTAGATCTGGGATATGTTATGTTGGTGGGGCATTATGAGTAAAGCAAGGCGCTTGAGAGTTTGAGAATCCTACGGTCTGAAAGAAGCAGCCAAGTTGGATCCAAGGGTCAGATCCAAACCAAACAGTTGGAAGAATGAAAATGGACAACACAGATAGGATGTTATGGTGAATACATAACTTTTTATTTATGATTGAATACACTGTAAGAAATGTGCAGATTTATTTTTCATAGTGGTAATAACAGTTTAATGCCAAAAAAAAAACATTAGTAGAAAATGGACATCAGGATCTAAAACAACTGTAATGGAAGTAATGAATATTGCAAAGGCGATAAAAGAATTGGATGTGGGGTCTTTAGAAAAGAGTAGGAGCAAGCTACATAGCAGTAAATATCATTTGGACAGCAGTAGATGCAGAATAATTTCAGGAGGAGGAGTGAGGTTTAAAAGAAGTCACGAAATTAGCAATTTATATAAAGCTGCAGTGATTTATAATTGTTAAAAAGAAATTATCTATGTATAATTTATAAAAATGAAAAACATTTGCTGTAGTTTGCCTTCTTTTCCAGGAACATATGTCATTGTCTACAATGTAAACATTTAATAAAGATGTTAAAGAAAACATGATCATCAGGCAGTAGTGGGTAAAGAGAGTACACAAAAACTGTAAGTTTCTGAGACTTTATTTTGTTTTGTTTAAGGACCTACTGCCTCTAACTTAATTTTTTTTTGCTTTTTAAGGACTGACTGCTCCTAAAGCATCACAAGAATTTATTAATCTGCTTAATGGCCTGCTTCAAAAAGATCCTCAAAAAAGGTAACAAGAGTTTTGTGAGAATAAAGATTGTTCAATAATTTCAAGGCACTTTGGAACAAGAGATTGCTGTAAGTAGCCATATTTGGGAAATCAGTAAGCACTGAAAAGAGGCCACTGTGAGAAGTGAGAAAGCAAATACTCTGCTGATTATAAGAAACCAAAGACAAGATTTTTTTGTCCTCCTAATTTTTTTTCTCTTAAATAGTACAGATGTAGTCTGTTTGTTTTTAATCTTATTTAATAAAAAGTGCTATTTAAGTAGTGTGCTGTATATGAATTGATTGCTCATTTTTGGCTTGCATTCGCCTGCTGCTTGATTTATATTTATTTCCTTTATATCAAGTGAGAGATTCAAAAGGAATCCTTTTTGGCTTCCCTATGCATGCGTCAGTAACCCACACGTACAAAAAAAAAAAAAGATGACTGGCATAACACATAGGAAATCATTGCCAGTGGAATTTATAATTGTGCTTTGGCAAAGATTCAATTCTTTAGGGAATTTTCTCCCTTCTTTGAGTTGATGTGATGATGGAGTTGGTATATATAAGTTGGGGGAGTCTTGTTACCTCCCACACATCGGGAATGCGGGTGGGATTGCGGAAAAAAAAAAGAACAAGCAAAAAGGAATTTTTAGCCTTTTTGGATTTCAGACTTTTTTT